>NC_068913.1:36323106-36626136 GCF_023091745.1 Budorcas taxicolor | reverse complement strand
AATTATCATGAAAGATTCTTTCAGGCTATGGTATTCTGATTGGTAAGTGGTCAAGAAGTTAATGTCTTTTTTTTACAATGAAAGATGGCTCCATGATTTATTTATTCTTTACCTGCCATGTCATTCTTCATTCCCTGACGTGCAGAAACTTCATTAATATTGAGGATATATATCTGGATAGGCTTTCAAGTAGCACTGAATACCAAATCTACTTTGAAACTTCTATTGCATTCAGTTAAAACATTAATGCTTATCTCACGGATCTATCAACAGGACCATTTCCTTATACTTTTTACATGACTGTTTTTCAGCAGTTGGAGCAATAAGCATCTCTATATATTTTTTTAAAGTTTCAAATATTCCACATAAATCTTCACAAAATATAATTCTAAAACTCAGAAACCACAAATATATGAAAGCCATGTTAACCATTTTTTACTAGATTGATCTACTTTCTCAGATTCATCTTTGTTTTTTGAACACATATGTTAAACCAATTTATTTCTATGTAGCTTCCTACTTAGTGTGATTAGGAGACACACCTATGCCTAGCATAAATAGTAGATGACTGTAAAAACATTTGAAGTGTTATTTGTCCTGTCTAATATGAATCCTTTGTACATATTTATATATTTGAACTAAGAGCCCTTTTGTTTACTCAATAATATGTGTAAACAGATGATTTGTAAGTAATTATTTCTTTCCAGTTACTCAACTTTCAGAGATGAAGAAAGTAGAATTGAATGAAGATCTGAGGCCATTATATCATAGTAAGCAGAAAAGTTGTCGTTTTTCAAATGTTTCCCTAAATTGAATGAGCTAGAAGTTCATAGAGGGTACAAGAAATCATGTACTCACATGGAAACACCTGCATGGAAGCTATATTGGGAGAAGGGCTGGGAACAAGGAACCAAAATAGATGATGGACTTTGGGGCAAGTTTGCCACGTGTGTGTGTGTGTGTGTGTGTGTGTGTGTGTGTGTGTGTGTGTGCCACATAACATCCCTCAAACAACACTGTATGGCGTTTTGGCGCCTTGCATTTCATGAGATTCTGAAGGTGCATGAGAAGAGATACAAGACTGGCAGAACATATAGGCAATGTTCAGAGTATCAAGAAGCCTTATTCTAGAATTAGATCATCTGCCACTTGAGAAATTAGCCTGATAGTGCAGTTTTTCTTTCCCTGGTTTCCTTCTCCATAAATATGTGGATGAGAAGTTTTTCGATCTCACAGAAACACATGGTTAAAATAGATGGTGTACTTGAAAGTGCTTTCCAAACGTATCAATTAGTTTACAGTTCTGCAGTATCATTGTTGATAATTAAATACAGATGACCAAAATAGACTGGAAATTTAACATGTGGTAGCCATAATGCAAATTCCTCAAATGTACTACTTAATCTATAATGAACAATAACTCTATAAAATACTGATGGATACTCTTTTAGCTTCACTTTACCAGTCAGAATACAGGCTTATCCATGCTCCTAGAGAAAATCAAAGAGAGCTAGAATTCATACCTAGGATGGATGACACACAAAATCACTTTCTGAGCATCTAGTAAGTACCAGGTACCATATTAGATTGCTTAGTTTTATATTTCATAAGTATTTAAATATGTAAAAGAATGTCCTGATTTCTTTCCTTTTTTTTTTTTTTTACACAAAACTATCTAGTTTTCCCAGCATCATTTGTTGGAGAGACTGTGTTTTCTCCATTGTATAGTCTTGCCTTCTGTGTGCAGATAAATTGACCATAGGTATGCAAGTTATTTCTGGATCTCCTATCCATCAATCTATTTTCTATTTTTATGCCAATACTATACTTTTTTGATGACTATCACTTTTTAGTATAGTCTGGCACGAAGGAGCCTGATCCTTCCAGCTTCATTTTTCTTTCTTAAGATTTCTCTGCCTATCTGGGGGCTTTTGTGTTGCCATAAAATTTAAAAAAATGTTTGTTCTACTTCTGTGAAAAATACCATTGGTAATTTGATAGAGATTGTGTTGAATCTTTAGATTGCCTTGCATAATATGGTCATTTTGACAATATTAATTATTCCAGTTCAAGCACATCGTATATCTTTCCGTCTATTTGTGTCATCTTCTATTTCCTTCACCAGGTCTTATTTTATGTATTTATGTATTTATTTTGAGTACAAGTCTTCTGTCACTTTATGCAGAGCTATGCCTAGGTATTTTATTCTTTTTTGGTGCAATAGTAAACAAATAGTACATGTAGCTCAATATCAAAAAAATAAAAAATAGTCCAAATCCAAAAAATGAGCAGAAAACCTAAACAGATGTTTCTCCAAAGAAAATATACAGATGGCCAAGAGGAACATGAAAAAAATGCTCAATATCACTAAGTATTAGAGAAAAGTGAAAGTGAAGTCGTTCAGTCATGCCCAACTCTTTGCGACCCCATGGACTGTAGCCTAACAGGCTTCTCCATCCATGGGATTTTCCAAGCAAGAATACTGGAGTGGGTTATCATTTCCTTCTCCAGGAGATCTTCCTGACCCAGGTATTGAACCTGCATCTGCCACAATGTAGGCAGACATTTTACCATCTGAGCTACCAGGGAAGTCAAAGAGGGACACAAATTAAAACTACATTGAAGTGTTATCTCACATCAGTCAGAATGGCCATCATCAAAAAATCTACAAACAAATGCTGGTGAGGGTGTGGAGAAAAGGGATCCCTGCTACACTGCCAGTAAAATGGCAATTGGTACAGCCACCATGGAGAACAGTTTGGAGGGTCCTTACAAAACTAAAAATAAAGCTACCATATAACCCATCAATTCCACTCCTGTGCGTATATCTGGACAAAACCATGGTTCAAAAGGATACACACACCCCAGTGTTCACTGCAACACTGTTCAAAGTAGCCAAGACATGGAAGCAACCTAAATGTCCACTGACAGATGAGTGGATAGAGACATGGTACATGTATACAGTGGAATATTACTCAGGCATTAAAGAGAATTAAATAATGCCATTGGCAGCAGCATATATGGACCTGGAGATTATCGTACTAAGTGAAGTAAGTCAGATAGAGAAAGACAAATACCATATGATATCGCTTATATGTGAAATCTAAAAATATTATATAAATGGACTTCTTTACAAAATTTAAACAGACTCACAGGTTTAGAGAATGAACTTACGGTTACCAGGTAGAAAGAATGAGGAAGGAGGGATAAACTGGGAGTCTGGGGTTGATATATACACAGTACTATATTTAAAATAATCAACAAGGACCTACTGTATAGCACAGGGAACTCTGCTCAATATTCTATAGCAAGTTAAATTGGGAAAAGAATGTGAAAGAAAATAGATATATGTATATGCATAACTGAAAACTTTGCTGTATACCTGAAATTATTGTTAATCAATATAAACTATTTTTTAATTTAAAAAATCATATTTAAATATTTTCCTACTTATCAAGGGAAATATCACTATTAACAATTTTCTCTGGTTTTACAAATAATTTTTGCACCTGAAATTGTCATTAAAGTTAGCCTTGGTTGGTAAAAAATATTCCTTCAACCCCTTCTCTAAATTGGCATTATCAGCTTTCAATTGAGCTATTCATAGCCTAACTACAATTTGATGCATGCTGAATACTCCTACCCTCTCCCTGCTAGCAAACCATTGTATGATATTTTAAAACACCAATAATAGGAAATGGATCTATGAAAGAGACTTTTATTTGGTCTCAGACCTGAAGCACAGGTACTCATGACTAAATTCAGGAAGAGAAAATATAAGCAACTGAAAACATGAGGGCTTTGAGCATGACAAGTGGGCAATAAAAACAAAACTAAAAACTACTATAAACAAATATTTTAAGATTTTATTTGGGTGACAGGAATTGTTCACAGTCTTGTGTCATATACTCCCTAAGAGGAAACGTGTTTTTTCATTCATTGTGAATATCACACATTTCTGTACAAATTGGGTCTGACACCTATTATCAGAGAACTCATTACAGTGGTCTACATGTAAAAGGATTTGTTTTTCTTGTCAGAAGTAGGCAGTTCCTAGTTGTTTCTGTAGTTTAGATATTGGGGCCAAGTCTCTGTTTGTCTTAGCCTTTTCATCATAGTTCTAAGACGGCCGCTAGAGCTCCATCCATCCATGTCTTAGGCAGCAGGAATTATGATGGAACAAGAGCAATAAAGAATGCCTCCAACTGAGTCACACATCTTTAAAATCTTTAAAGTGTTTTCCCTAAACCTCGTCCAAGTGCTCCTGCTTCCATTTCCCTGGCACCTTCATTGTAAAGTAGTCTAGGCCACGAAGATTTACACTTTAAAAATTACCATTAAGCCAAAAATAAGGATTCCATTACCAATGACAAAGATGAGAATATACATGAGAGAGACAAGCAATAATTTCTGATACCACATCTAGTGAAACTGCTTCACAACTGACTGAAGAGAGGTTATATGATGAATAAGTTGTATTTATTATTAAATTTTAGACGAGTTAGGAGTAAGAACATGAGTTCAACTATTAGATGGGAGCTGTGAGATATAAAAGTTAGTACTTTCCATCAGTCCATTAAAACACATTATAAAGAATGAAAAGATAATTCAGTTCAACCAAATAACTACAAGCATCAGTTTCAAGATTTCATCAAAGAATTGTAATATTCCTTACACTTACTCTAATGTTATTACATAGATTTAAAAGAAATTCTAATCAAGATACAAGAAAAAAAAATCCTTCCAGAAAAAAGAAATAAGATTTCAGGTAAGAAAAAGAATGATCAAATTTGTATGACACTCATATGTTCCAATTTCAAAAGATCATCAGTTTTTTTCACTGTAATATTTTCAAACACAAAATGCCCAAATTTTAACATAGTAATGAAAGTTTTTTTGAAATATATAGATTATTTCTTTTTAGATGCTTTCTAATGTATTTCTCACCTTCTTTTAAATGTTGCTTTATCATTTGGACTGTAAATGGGGTAACTGGATAGGGATATGGGAAATAAATCAGGTGATTTGATATATATATTTGAAGACTGACTTAGTGACTGAAAAGTTTAAATACTTTTCTGCTAAATATGTTTCTGTTTCTTAAAAGATTTAATACCAGTGCAAAGCCTTAATACTTTTGCAGTACTAATATAGTTATTTGGGTCTTTCTGTAGCAGATAAAAATGAGTACAAAAGTAACAATCCAAGTATAATTCCTTTTGGAAATCCCAGATAAGTTAATAAAGAACAACTTAATTTAATCTTACAAAAATGTGCAGTTTACATTATGCATCTGATTAAGTGCCAGAACACTTTTTAGTCAGTAAATATGCCCGTATGCATTCTCTTATATTACATTTTACAAATGACAGATGGCCCTAGCATGTGTTCTATCTTGGCATGCAATCTAAATTCCTGATTCCAATGACTATGCGTGGATGGATTTCTGTGCAGATGTGTGTGTGTGCCTCACATAGGAATATAGACATCCATACCACACATTCGTATCTCATGCTACAGGGGGGAAAAGTGTCTGATTATTAACAAAAAATAATCTAAAAGGTCTAGACTCTGATTCAGTTCAGTTCAGTTCAGTCACTCAGTCGTGTCCGACTCTATTGTGACCCTATGGACTGCAGCACACCAGGTCTCCCTGTCCATCACCAACTCCCAGAGCTTACTCAGACTCAGGCCCATTGAGTCAGTGATGCCATCCAACCATCTCATGTCATCCCCTTCTCCTCCTACCTTCAATCTTTCCCAGCATCAGACTACTTTATTTCTATAAAATAGGGTGAAGAGCTTCTCAGAAAACCTGAAGTAGATTTCTGGGAATATTCTATATTCTAAAATTTTGGTGTTGGGTGACCCCTTAGAGGTCATCTAGTTTCCCTTATTTTAAGAAAGCAACTTGAAGTCATAGCTTGAAGAGTTTAAGTCAGTAGAAAAAGTAAACATGTAAGTTTGTGCTTAGTCACTCAGTTGTGTCTGACTCTTTGCAACCCCATGGACAGTGCCCTGCCAGGTTCCTCTTGCCCATGGGGATTCTCCAGACAAGAATACTGGAGTGAGTACCCTTTCCCCCCTCCAGAGGATCATCCCAACCCAGGGATCACACTCAGGTTTCCCATATTGCAGGTGGATTCTTTACCATGTGAGCCACCAGGAAGCCCAAGAATACCGGGGTTGAGTAGCCTATCACTTCTCCAGGGGATCGTCCGACCCAGGAATTGAACCAGGGTCTCCCTCATTGCAAGCGGATTCTTTACCAGCTGAGCTGTGGATAGATAATTTAATCAGAGCGATGGGCAATATAAGAGAAGAAGATTCAAATGAAAATACTAAAAATTAAAAGCATAGTAACATCAAAAAATCATAATGATGAAAAATAAGGTCTTCAATAGATTCATTGCTAAACTTGACACAGCTAAGAAAAACTCACTAAAATCACCAAAAATGAAAGAAAAATAAAAAACAGCAGAAAGGAAAAAACAGAAAATAGCAAAAGGAAACAGAAGAGAGTGCCCAGGAACTATAAGAAAATAGCAGTTTTGTAAATGCATAATTGGGCTTCTCTGGTGGCTCAGTGGTAAAGAATCCACCTACCACAGCAGGAGACCAGGGTTCAGTCTCTGGGTCAGGAAGATCCCCTGGAGAAGGAAATGACAACACACTCCAATATTGTTGCCTTTAGAACCTCATGGACAGAGGAGCCTGGTGGGATACAGTTCATGGAATCCCAAAGAGTCAGGCATGCCATAGCAACTAAACCAGAAGAGAATAATGCATAACTGGAATTCAAAAAGATGAAGAGAAAATGAGACCAATGAAACTTCTTAAGAAATAATGCCCAAGAATTTTTCAAAATTAGCAATAGACACTAAGCTATAGACCCAAGAATCTCAGAGACTACCAAGTAGAAGAAATTACAACATACAGATGTACATATCTAATAATAGTCAAACAAACTGCTGAAAAGCAAGACAAAATAAAAATTCTTGAAAGAAGCCAAAGGAAGAAAGCCATTACTTACACGGGAATGAGGATCAGAGGTACAGTGGACTTCCATATAAACCCAGCCAAGCAAGAACATAATTAAGTAACATTTTTAGATGGAGAAAAAGAAAGAAAAAAAAATTTGCACCAAATTCTGTACTCAGTGAAAATGTCCTTCAAAATGATAAAGATTTTCTAAAACACCTGAAGACCTCCACTGCCAACAGATCTAATCTAAAAATCTATTTTAAATTAAGTTTCTCAAGCAGACAAAATATAAGAAACTTGTATCTACACCCAAATTGCAGAGAATTGAAAATAGAATAAAATGAAATTTATTTCTCTTTTTAAAAAAATGTTCTAAAAAGTAATCACACAAAGCAAATATGGGAATAATATATTGTGTATTACTAACATGTACAAAATACATTGTCATGATGATATCACATAGAATGGAGGGGTACAGAGTTGGATCTGTATCAGTTGTTTCATGTGGAATCAGTTCAGTTCAGTCGCTCAGTCGTGTCCGACTCTTTGCGACCCCATGAATCACAGCATGCCAGGCCTCCCTGTCCATCACCATCTCCCACAGTTCACTCAAACCCATGCCCATTGAGTCGGTGATGCCATCCAGCCATATCATCCTCTGTCATCCCCTTCTCCTCCTGATCCCAATCCCTCCCAGCATCACAGTCTTTTCCAATGAGTCAACACTTCGCATGAGGTGGCCAAAGTACTGGAGCTTCAGCTTTAGCATCATTCCTTCCTAAGAACACCCAGGGCTGATCTCCTTTAGAATGGACTGGGTGGATCTCCTTGGAGTCCAAGGGACTCTCAAGAGTCTTCTCCAACACCACAGTTCAAAAGCATCAATCCTTCGGCACTCAGCTTTTCTTCACAGTCCAACTCTCACATCCATACATGACCACTGGAAAAACTATATCCTTGACTAGAGGGACCTTTGTTGGCAAAGTAATCTCTCTGCTGTTTAATATGCTATCTAGTTTGGTCATAACTTTTCTTCCAAGGAGTAAGCGTCTTTTAATTTCATGGCTGCAATCACCATCTGCAATGATTTTGGAGCCCCCCAAAATAAAGTCTGACACTGTTTCCACTGTTTCCCCATCTATTTCCCATGAAGTGATGGGACCAGATGCCATGATCTTAGTTTTCTGAATGTTGAGCTATAAGCCAACTTTTTCACTCTCCACTTTCACTTTCATCAAGAGGCTTTTATTTCCTCTTCACTTTCTGCCATAAGGGTGGTGTCATCTGCATATCTGAGGTTACTGATGTTTCTCCTGGAATCTTGATTCCAGCTTGTGCTTCTTCCAGCCCAGCGTTTCTCATGATGTACTCTGCATAGAAGTTAAATAAGCAGAGTGACAATACACAGCCTTGAACCAGTTGTTCCATGTCCAGTTCTAACTGTTCCTTCCTGACCTGCATATCGGTTTCTCAAGAGGCAGGTCAGGTGGTATAATATTATTTGGATATTAAATCTGAGCAATTAAATATATACATATATATTGTAAAATTAAGTGAAACTACCATTGTTTTTAAATAGTATCAATGTCAACACATGAAATAAACTACAATTATAAAAATACCAGTACAGAGGAATACAGGAAAAAAGAAAGGAAAAAACAAAGTACCTATTTAAAATAATCACCTTAAACAGTAATATTACAACACACAATTTAAAGGACAGAGATTGCCAAACGTGATATATAAAAAGAATGCAAACCCGAATATATAAGTCGACTATAAGAAAGGCACTTTAAATGTAAACATAGTACTATAGTAAACCAAATAACTAAAAAAGAGCAAAAGAGAATAATAAAAATAAAATGATGAATAAAGATGTATCATGCAAACACATCAAAAGAATGTAGGAATATATCTGTTAATATCAGACAATGTAAATATCAGACATAAATACAATTCTAAAAATTGATCAGTGCTCCAAAAATACATCATTTTAAATGTTCACACACCTATATGAGGCAGAAAAAAAAGTACAGAACTGAAAAGAAACAGAGTCATATCCATAATTTAATGTAGGTTCATTGATATTACTTTTTCATAATTTGTGGAACAAATAAGAAAGTCACTAAGAATAGACATGACTTAAATAAGACAACCAAACAAATTGACCTAGTTAACATTTATAGAATGCATCTGAAAAACTGAACCATATCAGGATATACATTCTTTATATAATACTTAATAAATTTAAATAAAAGAAACTGTATCTCCTTGCGACACAGTGAATTTAACTAGATCTGTAATAGAAAATTATCTAGAAAATGTCTCAAATATTGGAAATTAAGAAACATATTTCTCAATAAATCATGGATCAAAGAAGTTTTGAAGAGAATTTTAAAATATTTTGAGCTAAGTGAAAACAAAAATACAACACATAAAGATGTATGAGATATACATATGCTTGGAGAACATTTATAAAATGCTTATATTAGAGAAGAAGAATGATCTCACATCAGTGATCTAATTTTCCAACTAAAGTAGGAAAAGAACAGCAAATATGACTCAAAGTAGGCCGAAGGAAGGAAATAATAAAGATCAGTGCGAAAGCAATGTGGTTGAAATGGAAAAACAGTAGAGAAAGTCAATGAACCCAAAGTGTGGTTATTGGAAAAGATGAATAAAACTGATGAAGCTCTATTCAGACTGGCAAATAAAAAGAAACAAAACAGAATTTACTAATATTAGAAATGAAATAGGGAACACCATGAAGTCTCCCATAGACTATTAAAGAAAAATAAGAGAATCCTATAATTCTATGCTCATATAGTCAGCAAAATAGATGAATGAATGCTTTCCTGGAAAAACAGTTTAATAGAATATGCAAAAATAAATATATATATAACTCTGATAGTCTTGTGTCTATTAAGAAACTGAATTTATTCTTAAAAATTTTACAAGAAAGGAAAACTCCAGGTGTGGATGATTTCACTGATGAACATTAACAAATATTTAGGGAAGAAATCATACTGATTTTACACAATTCCTTCCAGAAAATAGAAGAGGGAACACTTTCAAACTCACTTTCTGAGACGAACAGTGCTCTCATGCCAAAATTGAATGAAGATGTTCTAAGAAAGCTCCAAACCCAGTATCATGAACATAGACACTAAAGTCCTGAATAAATTGAATTCAGAAATATACAGAAACAATTAAACATCATGAAAAACTGGGTTTCTTCCAAAAATGCAGTTGATTCAATATTTGAAAAATAAACAGTATAATTCACCATATTAAAAAAGTAGAAAAACTATTAATATCTCATATACACAGAAACAAATTTTTTGACAAAATGCAATACCAATTCATGATAAATGTTCTCAGAAAGCTAGGAATAGATGAAAACTTCATTAACCTAATATTAACCAGAACATCTACAAAGCAGTAGCAACAACAAAATTCTACATCTCACTGCATGCTTAATTCTGAAAAACTGAATTATTTTCTACTAAGGTCAGTAGTCATGTAAGGATGTGCGAAGTGAACCATAAAGAAGGCTGAGCACTGAAGAACTAATGCTTTCGAGTCGTGATGCTGGAGAAGACTCTTGAGAGTCCCTTGGACAGCAAGGAGATCAAACCAGTCAATTCTAAAGGAAATCAACACTGAATATTCATTGGAAGGACTGATGCTAAAGCTGAAGGTCTAACAGGTTGGCCACCTGATGCAAACAGCTGCTGCTGCTGTTGCTGCTAAGTCGCTTCAGTTGTATCCGAGTCTGTGTGAACCCATAGACAGCAGCCCACCAGGCTCTGCCATTCCTGGGATTCTCCAGGCAAGAACACTGGAGTGGGTTGCCATTTCCTTCTCCAGTGCATGAAAGTGAAAAATGAAAGTGAAGTCACTCAGTCGTGTCTGACTCTTCGTGACCCCTTGGACTGCAGCCTACCAGGCTCCTCCATCCATGGGATTTTCCAGGCAAGAGTACTGGAGTGGGGAGCCATTGCCTTCTCTATATGCAAAGAGCTTACTCATTGAAAAAGACCCTGATGCTGGAGATTGAGAGCAAGAGGAGAAGGGGGAAGTACAAGGTGAGATGGTTGGATGGCATCACCAACTCAATGGACATGAGTTTGGACAAACTCCAGAAGATAGTGAAGGGCAATGAAGCCTGGTGTGCTTCAGTTCATGGGATTGCAAAGAACTGGACCTAACTTAGCAGTTGAAATGAAGTGAAATCGCTTAGTCGTGTCCGACTCTGTGTGACCCCGTGGACAGTAGCCTACCAGGCTCCGCCGTCCATGGGATTTTCCAGGCAAGAATACTGGAGTGGGCTGCCATTTCCTTCTACAGGGGATCTTCCCAACCCAGGGATCGAACCCGTGTCTTCTGCATTGCAGGCAGACGCTTTACCGTCTGAGCCACCAGGGAAGCCCTGGTGGAAGAGCAATTGAACAACAATTCAAGGTCAGTAAAAAAGGCAAAAATGTCCACTTTCACCATTCCTAGTCAGCATTGTTTTGGAAGTCCTAGTCAGTACTAACCATGGATGGAGGAGCCTGGTGGGCTGCAGGCCATGGGATCGTGAAGAGTCAGACAAGACTGAGAGACTTCAGTTTCACTTTTCACTTTCATGCATTGGAGAAGGAAATGGCAACCCACTCCAGTGTTCTTGCCTGGAGAATCCCAGGGACGGGGGAGCCTGGTGGGCTGCCGTCTATGGGGTCGCAAAGAGTCGGACACGACTGAAGTGACTTAGCAGCAGCAAAGCAGTCAGTACTAAAGGCAAAATACAAAAAAAAAAAAGCCCTATTGAATAGAAAAAATTTATTTTTTTGTCTATTCTCAGTATGACTGTCTATGTAAAAATCCCCCCCAATTTAACTAAAAATTGCCAGAATTAAGTGTGTATCCAAGGCCATGCATTAAAAGGTCAATACAAAAAATCAAATCTCTATACACCATCAAAAAAACAATGGGGATCTGAAATTAAACAAAAATAACTACAAATATAATAGCATAAACAGAGAAATGCTTAAGTATAAATATTCAAATGAAAGTAATAACTCTATGCTAGAACCTGGGAGACAATAATGAAGTAATCAGAGAAATACTCTACAGAGGAGCCTGATCATGGATTTGAAGCTTCAGTTTTATTTAACTGTCAATTATATGTCATTTGCTTTATGGATTCAGTGTAATTCCAATCAAAATCTTTGAAATATATTTTTATCACTGTTGACAACATTATTCAAAATTTGTGTGGAAAGGCAAAGTATCCAGAAGAGGCAAATAATTCTGAAAAAGAAAAACAAAATTGGAAGACTTGTCCTATGCAAATCAAAGGCTTACTATAAAGCTACAGAAATCAATAGAATGTGGTAGTGGAAGATGACAAGCACACAGATTATGGGACACAACAGAGAGCCCAAAGACATCTACACAAATATGCTGATTGTTGACGGTAGTGCAAAGGCAATTCAGTGGAGAAAGCATACTGTATTCATCAAATGTTGCTAAAATAGCTGGACATTTGTTATCTAAAAACAAAAATTAAAAGTGACTTAAATCTCATACTTTGTATAAAATTAGCTCAGAATATATCATAAATATAAATGTATAAAATTACATAATTTCTAGAGTAAAACATAGGAGAAAATTTGTATGACTTTGAGTTTGACAAAGAGGTTTGAGGTAAGACATAAAAGACATGAGATGTAAAATATTAAAAAATTGAAAAGATTTCTCTGTGGCTTTACCCAAAGGAGCTGAAAACTTACATCCACACAAAACCTGAACATAGATGTTTAGAGCAGCTTTATTCAGAATTGTCAAGATTTGGAAGAAATCATTGTGTGTTTCAGTGGCTGAATGGATAAATAATCTGTGCTACACTCAGACAATGGAACATCATTCAGTACTAAAAAGAAATAAGCTATCATGCTAGGGCAAGATATGGAGGACATGATACTAAGTGAAAGATGGCAATCTGGAAAAGGCAGTACAATACATGATTCCAACTATATGACATTCTGGGAAAAGCAAAACTATGGAGACAATAATGATCAGCATGTGCTAGACTTTGGAGAGGCAAGGAGGGGCCAAAAGTTAGAGCACGGAGAATTTTCAGGATGGTGAAAATACTCTACAATACTCTATATATGTATGCAAACCCATAAAATATACAACAGCAAGAGTGAACTCTAAGGCAAACTATAGACTCTGAGTCATTATGATGTGTCTGATTGAGGACAGTGATAATGGGGGAGGCTGTGTATATGTGGGGTACCTGGGAAATCTCTGTAACTTCCCCTCAGTTTTGCTGTGAACCTTAAATTCTTCTAAAAGAAAGTCAGTTTTAAAAATTGACTAAGACTTTATAATTTTTTAATCTCTTTATGAAATGCTCTCTTAAGTGACTGAAAAAGATAAACAATAGCATGAAAGAAAATATTCACCAGTAACATATCTGATTATGATGTTTTCCCAAAATACCTTAAAAACTTTTAACATTCAACCATGAGAAAGCAATCCAATAAAAAAAAATGGGCTAAATAAGTAGACACTTCATACAGACATACAGTTGGCAAAGAAGTGTATAAAAAATCAGTATAAACAGTTAACAAACTGCAAATTAAAATCAGATACCACCACAAACAAAAGGACATACCACTACAAGTCTGTCAGGATGGCTAAAATTTGAAAAACAGAAAACTGACAGTACCGAGGGCTGCAGAGGGTATGGAACTCCTGGGATATGCATACGCTGCTCGAGGAAATGCAGTATCATGGAAAACAGTTGAATACTTTCTTTATAAAATGAAACTATGATACAGTACTCATCCTCCTAGGCATTTAAACCAAGTAAATTGATCCAAAAAATTACAAAAACTGTATAATGCCATTCATATGACAATTTAGAAAAGCAAAAATCTGAAACCAAAAAAGAGATCTAATTTGCCAGGCACTGAGAGTAGATTGAGCCCAAGGGTATCACCAGGAAGCACTTGGAAGTGATAAAACTGCTCTATATGATAATGTGGCAGTAGGTATATGATTATATGCTTTTGTTAAAACCCATAAAACTGTACACCACAAAGAGTGAATATTTCTGTATGCAAGTTAAGAATCAACCCAAATGTTTTAGGAGCCCAAGATGAGATGCAGCCTGTGACAAATGAACCCAACTGTATTCCAAATGCCTGACATATCTACATAGAAAAGGGTGGGGAGAAAGGAACTGCACACACACACACACACAGAGGAGAAAATGAGGAAATATACAGGGACAGACCTCATAAGAGAACTATAGACCCAGTTCCCTTTTGCTTTTTGCTCAGTGGTGTACTACCTCTATGATTTTGTCATCCTAGTTAACTTTAGTTTGGGAAAATATAACAGAAACCTAAGTAAGTCCATGTAGATTTTCATGTCTCTGTAGTTTTTATAATCAGGAAGTTACTTTGTTGTCTTTATCTGTTGAGAACTGTAATTTTGTTCTCAGGTTCCCTAATTTAAAACAATGTCACCACCAACAGAAAAAGTGCAATTGTGAGCAGTGTTGTCCCCCTCCAAATTATTGAAAAAGCAGCAGCTTTTTCTCTGTGCTTTAAAAAGATCTCTTCAATCAATATATAGTTCTTTGTTTATTAGAATCTTCAGAATTATCGACCTCTTACACCGCAATGCTAATATCTAATATTTTGAGAGAAAAAAGATAAATATATTATTTTCAAAACAGCCTACACTTTAGTGTTTCCTGGAATTTTAGGCATCTGCTGTGTTGCTAAAATATGCAGGTATTTGATCAATGGACTGTTGGCTAAGAAAGCTTGCCCTTCTCCCATCTCCAACCTGGTGTGCCACCTACTTAGGTTCCGTTTTGTCTGAACACTTTGCCTGACATCTCAAATAAGTTTATACTCTTTATCAATAATATGTTACTAGTATTATTACTATTATTATCATCACCATCATTATTATTATTGATTTTTAAGCTTGTTTGTGATTAATCTGAACTCCCTACTTCCCCCATAAAGCCTCCTTCTTCTTGATTATTCACCAGAACTTTCTGATTTGTAGTTTTACCAAATGCTAGGCTCAATTTTGTTATAAATTCTATTCCTTCTCTGAAGGAATGTATGGTCTGTTTTAGATATGAAGGTGTTGGTTGGACAAAGTTGGTAGGAAGGGCAGTGGCCCAGGAGACATCTAATAGTGGTCTGGTTACACTTTCACTGCATTGAAGCTTCATTTTCTTTAGGAACTAATGTGCTATTTCTTTGCTGGTGATTTTGGGAAAGCTGATAAATATTTTGCCAGGTTACCTGATAACAAGATAATTGGAGGAAACATGTTTAGAAAATTCGTAGATCAATGCAAGTGACCCCAAAATGGTTTATCTAAATTAGCATTTCTAAATAAATAGGTACACTTGAAGACAATAGAGACATGCATTAAAATGAAACAAGCTGTGGGGTACCAGAAAAAGGCTTCTAGTTCCTAAGGACAATCCTCAGCTGTCAGTCAGCAAGGAAATAGAGATCTCAGTCCTACAACCACAGGGAACTGAACCTGCCAACAACCTACATGTCCCTGTAAATGGATTCTCCCAATGAGCTTCCAGAAGGGCATGCGACTCTACCTGCCCGCGTTTTGAGTTTAGGTTTGCGATACTCAGAGCAGACAAACCTACCAACCCCCGGGACTTCTGACCAATGGAAGTATGAGATCAGAAATTTGTGTTATCCAAAATTGCCAAGTTTGTGGTAATTAGTGACAGCAGAAATAGAAATTGAATATTACTTAATAACTAGTTCTGTAATTTTGGGCATAGCACTGTTCAACCAAGATCTAGAAAGCAGATTGTGGACTAAAAATCCCTTCTTGACTCACAGAGAGAGAAATCTAATATTACTGATTCTGTCATTCTTAAAGCTGTACTTTCAATATAAACTTCAATCACTACACCTTTAAATTAGTAAAGTATTGCATAAAAACCAGTCTTAATACAAATTCCTATTAAAGAAACAATGAATGCTGATATAAATTCTGAAACAAATACAGTTTATGTAGATTCTTGTTTTATTCAATGAATAAAGTGAAGGCAAGTGAAACTAAAGCCGCTTGGTTGTGTCCAACTCTTTGTGACACTATGGACTGTAGCCTGCCAGGATCCTCTGTCCTTGGGATTTTCCAGGCAAGAATACTGAACTGGTTGCCATTTGCTTCTCCAGGAGATGTTCCAGACCCAGGAATCGAACTTGACTCTCCCACATTACAGGCAGACTATTTACAGTCTGAGCCACCAGGGAATCCCTTATTCACTGAACGCACCTCACAATTCACTATCCATGGAAAATGCTCTAGATATTCTTTTTCTTCTGCTTTCCACATTAATCATAGCTTATCTTAAAATGGCAAGAAATCGACATGTGTCTTTGGCTATGAGGGAAGTCTTTGCCACAGAAATCATGGGAGGAGCCACTGCACGGCGTTGACCTGAATCTTCACCCAGGCATACTCTTAACAGTGTTATTATTGAAAGTTTCCAAAAACTCCACTGAATGCACTACTTCACAAATTACCTAAGAGCTCTGAATCTGTGAAATACTGACCTCTTCCTCTTTTAACAATTATCACAGCAGTTGACCTCAAAAGACCCACTCCCCAAGGCCACTGCATGGCCTAAGGCAATCATTTGAATTGTAGGTACAGCAGAGATAGAATCCTGGTTCCAGTCTGTGAATTCTGGCAAACCTTTTGATGCATTAATCTTTAACAGAATCTTGAACAGAAATGAGACCCCCTAGGAGGACAGGAAAAAAAAAAAAGACATAATGAAAAAGACCCAGCTCTATTCTCTTGCTTTTATAAGTAAACAGATGAAAAGTTATTCTTAAAATATATTCAGAAGTTTTATATCTTAAAACTTCCTTCTCTCTCCTAAGGGGTGAAAACAAAGAAGGGTCTGGAGGTTGAGGCCTCAGCCCATAGATAAGGGCCTGAGGGTCTGATGTGAGCATTTCTGTCCTCATACAGCCAGCACAGTAGTCCTGAATTTAGTTCCTTGCCTTCATCCACAAGAGATTTAGGTTTAATCTCTCAAATCCATTTTCCACTCCAAAGCTGGCCAGAGCCATGAGTTCTATCAACTCAGCCTCTCAGATTCTGGGGTGAGAAAGTTTGAGCCAGGCATGACTTTTCACTGACCCCACTACTCAGGGGGACCATCCTCTGGCTGTCTGGGAATCGTTCTACACGGTTTAAAGAAAACTGACAGCCCTCTGCACAGGCCCTATCGCTCACAGGACATTGTTACTTAAACATGAAAATCTTCCTTAACCATACCCAACTTTTAAAAGTGCATGCTGTGCCTTGGGATCCTACTAGAACTGTAATTTGAAAAATAGGCTATATTTTGATAAGATGAACATATATTTTATAATGTGTTTCATAGTGTTGACATTCCGCATTTTAATATCATTGTACCTATGAATGTAAAACATGTTAAACCTTCAGTTATTTTCCGCATGGGGAGTATCCCTCAGAATCTGCCCATAAAGGACCGCTTTCATAGGTTCAGTTAGTCCATCTCACTTATCAAGGCTTTGCCCCAGTGTTTAGTCTCCTGCTAATGCCCTGACAGTGTTGATGGGCCATAGTGATGCTGACAGGCCACAGAACAGTTTAAATGCAAATGTTTATTTCCACCCAAAGCACCCATTTGGATAGGTACATTGAAAGAATGCTTTTCCAAAGGGATATATAATCTCTGTATAATCAAAATATTTCATGTGAAAGCATCACAATGCCAGACTGAGAGCTTTGATCTTGAGAGCAGAATATTGAATCTATGAAACAGAATATAATGCTTTTAATAAAGAGAAACAAAAGACATAGCTTTGAACACATGAGTTGAATAACATTAATGCATGTTTTCTGCCAAGAATGATCATGGCTAAATGAAAGTTAAATATCATTGTTTATGGAAAACACTCTCAGAAGGCTACTTTTTTTTTTATTCTGACTCTCATGTTAAGTACCTAGTGATAGGTCTTTGCACCTGACAAGGATGAGCATTTCTTGGTGAAGTTTGCCATCTTGTGGCAAACATTAATATAATTTACTGTGCAAGATTAGTAAGGAAGCTCAAGATTTAAAGTTTATTAGAAAATTTAATGATGCATTAAAAGTATGTGTAATAAAATTCTGTTTATCCAGAGTATTGGAAAAACTGAATGTTTTTGTTAACATTTTAAGTAGCTTTGAATTACCACAGATACAAATATTTATATCTATATGGTACTTTTAATGGCACTACGAGTTAAGAGTGCAAGCTCTGGAGACAGAGTGTCTGCATTCAAACCACAGCTCAACCATTTTCTAACTCTATGGCCATGAGTAAATAAGCTTCTCACAGGATGCCTCAGTTTTTTAATATGCCAAATAGAAATAATTATAGTGACTACTTAAGACTAGAGGATCATTATATATATACCATGTAACAAACTTAAAAGAGTGCATGGGAAAGTGAATCTCTCTCTGTATATAGTAGATATTATTGTTGCTTGTGCCTTAAATTTTCTGGGATGGGCCTGATTATAATTAATCTACCTTATTGTTGATTCATATGTGGTATTTCTCATTTAGAGACTCAAATAAAAAAATAAAGAAAACAATCATATTTAGCAGCTCTGTGGTACTGATGATGTACCAGGAACTCATCTAAGTACCTACCATGTATAAATTTACTTCATCCTCACAACATGGTAGGTATCATTATCACCCCAATTTCACACATAAAGAAATGAAAGCACAGGGCAGTTAAGTAAAAATTTTAAGGGCACAAAGCTGTAAAAAATAGAGCCAAGATTTAAGCATTAATAATCTTGAACTGTCGGTTGTGTTCTTAAACACTGCATGTGTTTCCTCTTGACATAACTAAGATTTGGGGAAACTAGTAAATATTAGGTAGCTACTTCAGTGACAAAAAGGGGTAATAGGACAGTATCATACACATCTTCTTAAAAGTTAGTAAATTCCATTGGAAGTACCAGATCCTTTAAATCTTATCTGCTCTACTTCTGCATGGGACCTCTACTCTGTTTGGTCTTTTTGTTTGTTTGTTTGTTTTTTAGTTGTTTTATTGCACTCCATTCTCAAAATAAATTTATTGGAAACTTGAATTCCTCCTACTAAAATTTCCCACTTGAATTGTCTATCTGTTTCTTTTTTCTTCTCCTCTCTGAACCTTAGAAAAGTGAAAATAAAATAATAGTTCCATTGTTTTCACAACTATTTTGGAAATATTTTATTGGTGGAAACTTTTCACATGGGGCATTCAAGTAATGTTTCCTGAATAACGTATGAATGGATGAATGCTGTATTCTTGTATTGACTTGAGATGATAAGGTTAGGAAAATCAACACTGTGAAAAACTGCTTAAATAGGACATGCAGGTTCTAAGAGCATATGTGTCACCCATGCATCTCCGTCTCACAGTGGTCTGGAATGGCAAGCAGTGCAACTATTAATATCTGTATACCTTTGATCAGGAAAGAGAGTGAAGGCTGTTCACTTTGGAGAGGGTGGTCACATGGGTAACCTGAGAAGAGCCAGGGGTGGAAATTCAGAGCGTTTTTAGTATAACCTCACCTGTGTGGTGCATAGAAACACTGTTCTGTTTATCATTATTGAAAAACAAATCACTACTGGAAAACAAATATTTTTCTCTAGCTGTTTTGTTAGTAATGTTTCACTAACAGCTATTTTCCAACTTTGTAATGTTGTTGTTGGAGAAATGCTTCTTTTTTATTCTAGTTTATCTTATATTTTCTTATCCTATGAGAAAAATCTGCAGAAGCCATTCTTCCCTTTCAACAAGAAAAAGCAAGTTCTTCTGAAAGGAATTAAAAAAGAAAAAGTAGTCTCAAAAATGACCCTTCCAAGTCCACCTTGAGAGGAAATTGGAAAGTGAGTGGTCATGGGAGAGTAGATTTGGCATTTCTAAACACCAGTCACGTTTATCATTTTGCTTATATGTTTCGATCTACAGTGATACTTGAAGTATATATAGTAGAAAATGCTCCTATGACTGATGTATCAATTTCCAGAAACGAGTGAACTTCAGCGCTACCAGAAGTTGCAAACAGTGGAATGATTGTGTGGAAACAAAGGGCAGTTTATACATTTGGTCAAAAGAGAGTAAATAACTGGAGAGCATTGCTCAGATATCCAGTATGCACCATCTGACGCCAGGATGTCATAAAGTGTGGGCCTACAGTTAGGCATTTCTTGAGATTAGTAAGATTACCCTCATGCCATTCCTGAATGAAAGATGAAATCAGATCAAGCCATGTTTTTTAATGGGTATGCATCTGAACACTTTCTCCTTGACAGGAACTCTTTTGTAGCCTTATGTTTTTTTTTTTTTTTCCTTCCCTTCTACCTTTGACTTTAATGTCTCTACTTCATGCTTACCATCTTTCCTGTTGACTGGCTAGGACCTCATAATGGACCAATTCACTAAACGGTTGCAAAATCATAGCTAATTTGTCAGAGGGATTTGCTGTACTGAATGCAACTTCTTAAAAACTTTAAGCATTTGAACAATCTGTTAAAATGATTACTTAATATTTTCAACAACAAAAAAGGCAATGATTAAATTTTGTTTGCCTTTTCCTGAGAAGGACAGAAATGGAAGGTTTACAGACATTGCTCTTTAGTTTTCTACAGATATCAAAATAAATGAAATAAATCAATGATTTATAATTGCTCATTACTATTATTCATGAAACCTTCTAGAAAAGTTATTGTATTCTGTACCTCATGCTCCTTCAACTTTAAAGAGAAAATGTTATCAAGAAAGGCATGTTAGTAAATTGTTAGACGTCTATATAAATATGCTTCCTTAACACTACATTTCCACTACAATTATCTAGTAAAATTAGATAACTTTATTCTAATTTCACTGACATTTTCTGACCATAGAAAAGAGTGGGATTACTTGAAGGTTCCTACTGTTTGATTGCTGAGTTGCCAGTTTCTATAGCTATTTGATCACTTGCCAGATAAACCAGCTACTAAAGAGTTCAGTTAACATTCAGTACATACTGACTGTCAAAAAATTAAACCATTGAAATAAAATAAGCAAAGTCCTTCTGATGTACTGTTTTTTTGCAAATGGATTAAATAACATGTCCTGCAAGTGGCTAGAAATAAGAGCTCACATGTGTCCAGATACTTTATCTCTCAAAAATGATACTAGTGTTTTCCAATCTGTTTTTCATGTTTATATACTGGAATCTAGTTGAGCTTTATATTACTCACAGATCATAAAAGCCAAAGGACACATACTTGAATCTACTTTGCTTCCAATGCAAAATATCTGTGCCCTGGTGAAATCCATATAGAATTACACAGTATTCATCAGCCCACAAAAATGCGATGGACCAAATCAGCATAGAATTATCATGCCAAGAGGAACTGAAGACAAGATGTCACAATGTTTAGTGTGCAACTAAACATTTAAAATATGTTTTCTTGTGTAAGAAGTATCCTTTAATTGAAAAGTTGTACTGTCATTGATGATACAAAATGAGAGTATTAAAAATTACATTCTGATTTTATTTTTTAATTGATGTATCATTGATTTACAATAGCATGTTAGTTTCAGGTACACAGTATATTGATTATGTTCTTTTTTGCAGGTTATATTCCATTATGGGTTATTCCTAGGTATTGAGTAAATATTAATGCACTCTGTTACACCATTTCCTGGTGGCTCAGTGATAAAGAATCCACCTGTTAATGCAGGAGACAGAGGTTCAATCCTTGTGTCAGTCAAGAAGATCCCCTGGAGAAGGAAAAGGCAACCACTCCAGTATTCTTGCCTGGAAAATCCCATGAACAGAGGGGCCTGGTAGGCTATAGTTCATGGGGCTACAAAAGAGTCAGACACACCTTAGTGACTAAACAACACTCTTAAAATATTAATTAAACTTGGCAATTTCAGGTAACTAATTTGGGGAATATTTTCTTCCTTTCTTCATTTTTCTTTCTTTCCTTTAGAATGTGAATTTAAAATATCCCAGGAATATACACATTTTTAATTGTTCACTGATTAAAGTCACTAGTATGAGGACACATATTTTGCAATAACTAATACAGCCATACTATATCTCAGATTGTCTAGTCATACACAAGAGCTGTGAAAACTCTTTATTCCATTGGAAATAGATAAGACTAAAATTGAAGAATTATAAAATGGCAATAGAATAAAAGATAGAAAGTAGTAAGCTTGAATTATTCATCAACTATGCAATCCCTAGATGTTCAAAACTTACCCTTGCATGTGAAGTAAGTCATCAAATCCTTGCTATATAAATCTCCTTAAATAATATTTATAAAAGATATACATAAAGCATTAGAGAGTACATAATAGATTTGACTAGACTCTAAATCAGTGGTTCTCAGAACACAGTACCTGGGATAAAAGCATTAGCATCAACTGAAAGTGGGAAAGTGAAATTTGCTCAATTGTGTGCAACTCTTTGCAACCCCATGGACTATACAGTCCATGAAATTCTCCAGGCCAGAATACTGGAATGGGTAGCCTTTCCCTTCTCCAGGGGATCTTTCCAACCAAGGGATCGAACCCAGGTTTCCCACATTGCAGGTGGATTCTTTACCAGCTGAGCCACAAGGGAAGCCCAACTTCATCAACTGAAAGTGTTTTTTAAATGTAAATTCTTGAGCCTCATCCCAGACCTACTGAATGAGAAGCTCTGGGCAGGACTCAGGTCTGTTTTATCAAGTCCTCTAGGTGATTCTGATGTACACTAAAGTTTGAGAACTACTAGCCTACATGTGTGAGAGTGTGTGTGTGCGCACACTTGCCTGCTCAATCATGTCTAACTCTTTGTGACCTCATGGACTGTAGCCCACCAGGCTTCTCTGTCCATGGAATTCTCCAGGCAAGAAAACTGGGGTGGGTTGCCATTACTTCTTCAAGGGATCTTCCCAACCCAGGGACGTCTCCTGTGTCTCCTGCCTTGGCAGGTAGATTCTTTACCATTGAACTACCTGGGAAGCCCCCCATCCACCAATGATTATTTCATTAGTTTTCCCTGTCTACCTAGAATTCTGGTAAAAAAAAAAAAAAAAGTTAGTACCTTAAACACTTTTTTCCTTCATAGATATGGAAAAGGCACAAAAAGTTATCATTTGTATAAATCCATATCTTCTCTTTTACAGAAATTTAGTTTTAGCAGTTTTCTAACTCAGGTTACAGAAACCATTGAAATACAATGACTTAGTTGAAATAGCCAAAAAGTTAATCAAATGATCTCCTCTTCAAAATATGCTCAGAATACTTTGAAAAGATCTAACTAGCAATAGAGAGAACAGAGTGTAGGGGAGGAGGATGATGGGAGATTGAGAGGAGAGAAAGAGAATTCACATTTATCCTCTAGGGCTTTACTTTCAGAAAAGAGCTGTGTGCTGACTGATGAATGACCATAGTTGAATTATGAGAGAATAGCAAACTGTCAAGCTTGGGTAAACCAGATATCTTAGCAGGAAATCTGTTTTGCTATAAAGAGAAGAATCACTATGCTAATGAAAAATAAAAGGTACGTTATGACATCACATAGGATATATTAAAGTGTTTGTGGTTCAGCCATGTCCGGCTCATTGCAACCCCAGGTTCTGGGGCTAACACTGGAGTGGGTTGCCATTTCATTCTCCAGGATGCAATATATTAAGGCATCAACAAACACAAAAACATGTTATGATTTAAACCCTGTCTCATTCCAAGATGTAGCTGAAATAATCAGAGTGCAGAAAAGTGTATAATTACTTAAATTTCTAGTGTCTCTATTTCTTCCAGAAACTCTGCTGTAATAGTTTTATTTCACTATGAGGCTCCAAGTTTTATGTGTTCACAAAATAAACTTTTCAAGAACATATGTATTTTCATTATGACCTGTCTCAGGTATGAATTTCCAATACCCATGGTTCTTTAAGGGAAAGGTTGCTTCCTGCTAGAATACATTTGGAAAAGGCCCTAGTCTATGTGCAACTGAGAATCCTAAAAATGCCCTTTTCCAGTGGTAGATTCTATCAGGCTTACCTTCCTATACTATTTTATCTTCACATAGTATAATTTTTCTCAGGTTATTTTTCAGATAACTAGGTTGGAAATATAATATTTCCCAAATATTTCTTAAAATGTAACTATAAAATTAATTTTCATATCAATGTTTTTTCTCTGTAAATCTACAATAGAAATTATTTGAAATCATAGTATTCCATTTTTCCATACAGATTTTCCTTGATTTATGATGGAGTTACATTCTAATAACCCCATTGTAAGTTTAAAATACTGTAAGTTGAAGGTACATTTAATACATCTAACCTACTGAATATCATAGTTTAGCCTAGCCTACCTTAAATGTGTTCAAGAACACTTACATTAGCCCACAGCTGGGAAAAATCATCTAACACAAAGCCTATCTTATAATAAAGTGTTGAACATCTCTTGCAACTTATTAAATACTGTACTGAAAGTGAAAAACAGAACACTTGCCTGGGTGCAGAATGCTTGTCAGTGTAGTGTCACTTGCCTTCATGTTAGTAAGGCTAAGATCTATGGCCTCCTGCCTCTGCCCCTCGTCACTGCCAAGCATGAGGAGAGAATATCACACTGCATATCACTAGCCCAGGAGAAGATCAAAATTCAAAAAAGTATAATTTCTATTGAATGCACATTGCTTTCTCAGTATTATAAATTTAAAAAATCATGAATTGAATCATCATGAAGTCAAGGACTGTCTGTATATGTAGGTATTAATTTCTCTCAAGATCTTCATGGTATGCATGCAGTAAATAAAATAAATACTGGTCAGAATTTAGCAAAAGGGAAAAAACTGATTTTTTTAATATTAGGACATACCATGGAATATTAATAAATGCTATTAATTGCCATAAACTCCTAAAATTTTGAAGTCAAATGTTGCTTTTAATCAAGCTGTTTTTAACTGAGAAATAACATCAGAAGTATATGGTCTTCACCACTGCACTGTTGCTTTAGAGGATGAGCCTGAGTGAAATCATATGAATCCCTGTGTCTCAAGCATGGTTTGGGGAAACTGACTATGTTACCTCCACTCCAGGAACAGAATATAAATTAGCTGAAAGAGAAAGAGCCTAAGGACTCTGTAAGGGGTATGGAAGTTGATAGTAAGGCAAACGAACAGCATAGAATTCAAGGTGGAACATCCTGCCAGGAAGAGACTGCAATATCCCTCCATTTAGATCACTAAGCCAGTTGGGAGAACCAGAGAAATAGCTGAGGTAAATTACACTGTATGATATGCCAGGATAAAACTGAGGCAGATAGACAGTGAGAGAGGGATAACATCATTCTGGCAATGAGGAGAGGCCTAGAAATTTTTTTGAATTGTTACCTTAATTCACTCAATGATTCTCTATTCAGGTCCTATTCTATGCTGTACGTGTGCCTGTGCTCTCAGTCGCGTCAGTCACGTCCAGCTCTTCGCGAGGCTGTGGACTGTAACTCGTCAGGCTCCTCTGTTGATGGGCTCCTCCAGGCAAGAATGCTGGAGTAGGTTGCCATGTCCTACTGCAGATGATCTTCCCAAACCAGGGGCCTAACCGGAGTCTCCTACATTACAGGTAGATTCTTTATTGTTGAGCCCCTGGGAAGACTATGCCATATAGTGACCCAACATAAAAATGGTGGGCCTCTTGATACTTATACTCTAGCAAGCTTACATTATTTATTTGTCTTTAGAATCACTGAATTTAACTATATTTATATTGACAAGATTAAATTTTTGAGTTGGAAGATAAGTATTTAATTACAATTATAATATTGTTAAGCATGGTTTGTACATAGTATTTGGCACAATATTCTTCATCTAGTAATTACTCAAAAAATGTTGATTCTATCTTATAGTATCCTTTCTTAAAACCAAACCTGGTGTTTGTTTACAAATTTTATTTGTTTTATATTTATTGCTTTTTGCTTTTTATTTCATTCTCTCTTTTGGCATTTCTAATTTTAACTTTTATATATTATTTTACTAATATGTTATTATTTTTGATTCATGATGAATTATTTAAGGCTAAATGATAAAGTTCCTTCCAATTAAAGCTTTATCTGCATCTCATATTTTTTGATATGTAGACTTCTAAACTATTGAGAAATTCTAGATTTCTTTCTTGTTTTGCACAACAGTTAGGGGAGTTTAAAAATATTCATATGTATTTGAAAGTGATTAGGATTTCTCATAATTTAAAAAATAGTTTTTATTGTTATTGCTTTGTGTTTTCTTTAAAATTTATTAGGCCTTTCCTTCTCTAACTCATGTTTAAAATTTGTAAGTATTCCATAGACACTCAAAAATAAATATTTTCCTACATTCTAGGATAAATATGTATTTTAACCTTAACTGTTTTATCATTCTGATCTTTCTTTTTCTCCTGCCCTGTGCATCACTGTACATTAGTGAAATTGATGAGAAATTCAGTTTTGTTTTAGACTATCCCCAGTGGTTCAGATGGTAAAAAATCCATCTGCAATGAGGGAGACTTGGGTTTGATCCTGGGTTCAGAAGATCCCCTGGAGAAGAGAAGGGCTACCCACTCCAGTATTCTTGGCTGGACAATTCCATGGACAGAGGAGCCTGGAAGTTATAGTCCATGGGTCGCAAAGAGTCAGACACGACTGAGCAACTTGGGACTTCCCTGATGGCTCAGATGGTATAGAATCTGCCTGTGATGCTGGAGACCTGGGTTTGATCCCTTGGTTGGGAAGATCCTTTGGAGAAGGAAACAGCAACCCATTCCAGTATTCTTGCCTGGAAAATGCCATGGACAGAGAAGCCTGGCGGGTTACAGTCAGTGGGGTCTCCAAAGAGCTGGACACAACTAAGTAGACTAACAGATTCTCCAGTTAGCTTATGAAAATAAAGGGGAAGGGACATCTAATAATGGAAAGTTAGAATGGGAGAGGAGCTATGACCACAGAGATAAATATTTTTGTACATATTTATATGTATATTTTAAACTTTATTGATATATGATATGCATACAATAAAATTCATTTAAGACAGATTAATTATGGTAATTAAATGCACAAATGCAATTTTAAATTTTATTAATGTTATACAACATTCTGGAAAAGGGGACGACAGAGGATGAGATGGCTGGATGGCATCACCAACTCGATGGACGTGAGTTTGAATGAACTCCGGGAGTTGCTGATGGACAGGGAAGCCTGGTGTGCTGTGATTCATGGGGTCCCAAAGAGTCGGACACAACTGAGCGACTGAATTGAACTGAACATTCTGGAATAGGAAATGGCAACCCACTCAAGTATTATTGCCTGGAAAATTCCATGGACAGAGCAGCCTGATGAGCTACAGTCCATAGGGTGGGAAAGAGTCAGACATGACTGAGTACACATACACCATACAACATTATGTACATAGCAGTACATCTTTTTAAATTTTAAATTTATTTATATTTTTAATTCAAGGATAATTGCTTTACAAAACTGTGTTTGTTTCTGCCAAACGTCAACATGAATCAGCTATAGGTATACATCTGTTCCATCCCTCTTGAACCTCCCTCCCACATTCCTCCCCATCCCAATAACAGTACATTTTTATGTAGCATTTAAATGGATATTCTGCAATATTATATTCAGTTGAGGAATTCACATGATGAAAGCTCTGTTCTTTATGTCATATAAAGAACCTTAGAGGAGATAGCAGATTTATATGTAAAAAATAATATTTAGGGATGTAATGAATGTAAATATTTTCAATGGATAAAACGAGGCATTTGACTTCCTCTAGTTAACTTCAAATGAATCTAGGGAACAATAATCTAACAGTTTAAACATATTTCAGCTCAATACAGAGATTCTTTTATGAAAATAGCAGAATTTGACATATAAATGAGTTTGCCCTGGAAAATAGTATGTTTCCATTCATAGGAATACTTTAGGCTATGGCTGCTAGAGGTAGTATAAAGCTGGCACTGGGTTGAATTAGGTGACTTCTAAGATTTCATCCAAGTCTTGGATTTTATTATTCCGTGGGGAGAAAAAAGAGAGAGAGACAGAGACAAAGAATGAAAAAAAAAAAATATTTCTCTCTGCAACCATATTCAGTTCAGCTCAGTTCAGTTACTCAGTCGTGTCCGACTCTTGGCGACCCCATGAATCCCAGCACGCCAGGCCTCCCTGTCCATCACCATCTCCCGGAGTTCACTCAGACTCATGTCCATCGAATCCGTGATGCCATCCAGCCATCCCATCCTCGGTCTTCCCCTTCTCCTACTGCCCCCATATTAGTTACTCTAATAAAAATGTGATATATACTGTGTCACAGTTTATTATGAACTCTAAAACATTAACAGCTAGATCAGTGTTAAACTGCATATCATTGGAATTGAGAAGATATGTTCTCTGTTTCTTATAATGTCAAATTAAAAATCTACACTTTTTGTTTGGTATTCCATGAGGGATGGGATCTTGACTTTACCCATGGTGCCCCTGGTAAATGAGATGGCATAATTTAATGACTAATAAGGTACTTTGGGTTATTTGGAAAATCCGTTTATACTGGAAGACTAGAGAAAAGAAGTAACTGTGCATTAGTTCTGCCACATGATTATTAATTTGCTTTTTTTTCCTGAAAGAATTATACATTTTTATTAGTAAATGTTAAATATAACCAAAGACATGGGATGGGAAGAAATAAAATCATGGACAATATGTTTAACTTCTATTTATTTTATGATTAAACTCTGTCTTTTAATGCTTAAAATATTTTAGATGCAACCTTGTACATATAGTTCCTTTAAACTGGGTGGAGTTGAAGGCACTTAAGAGAACACTTGCCCAGTGGATTTTTTTTTTTCAGTTTTCATAGATTCTATTTCATTTTTAATGAGATCCAAATGGCTCTTCAAATATATAATCACTTTAAAAGCTATGACATGCCCAAATGGACATTAGTACTTTTATCTCTTGTAATCTTAGCTATAGTATTCTTGTAATGAAGGATGTAAAGTCCTGAATCATTCTGGATTTAAGTATTTTAAATTGTTGACAATAAATAATTAGAAATGAGAAACCACCCCAGGAAAACATCTAACTGAGCCCATTTATCAAGCACTGACATTTTTTGGCTCAAAAATAGTTGAAGTTATTCCATCAAAATGTCAAAATAAACCAGTCTACTTCTATAAATTAGGTTTGCCTGTTAATATTGCTGATGAGAAAAAGAAGTAACTTAAAAATAACTTTGCCAAGCCATTTCCTGATGATGTAGTTCATATATACATACATTTAACATTGTATCAATAATTATGTTTGCTTATAAAATCTACAAAAAAGAATAGCAAGTCAAGAAACAAAGATGTGACAATTCAAAATGTATGTAAAAAAGTAGTCATAGGTCAATTCTGAAATTCTGAGAGTAAAATAAAAAGAATATTTAACTATCAGACTTATTAGGATCAGCTTAAAACATAAGAATGCCATTTTGTACATCTTAGTCACCTGGATGATGTTACAATAAAATGGCTAATTCAGATATCTGGAGTCTAGTATTCCAAAAGCTTCAGGTAATTGGACAGCACTGGAAGTATAAATGAAAAAGGAAAAGGTAGGAGGAGAAATACCACAAAGAGTCAGCCTTTAAAGTGTAAGAAGCAAACAGAGAAGATTAGAAGGTTGGTTAATCCAATGTTCTATTTGCTAACTGATCAGAAAGAAACAGCTTATTTCTTGTTGACAGGATTTTCTTTGGAAAGGCAAGAAACAAGAATAAACAGAGCAAAAGATGTAAAATGAGCTCACATAGAAGTAGGAGACTGCAGAGAAGGAATAGGAGGAAAAGGAGAAGGTTGGAGAGAGAAGTGTGAAACTTGGTGAAAGTAAAGGGAACTAAATGAGAGAGGAGACAGTTCTGGAGAACATTCAGTTACTTTCAATAAAATCAAACATATGTAGGATTAGGAAGTAGGAGAAGTTAGGATTTGCAAATGACCCAGTGCAAAATAGCAAAAATGTTCCTAATGTTAGACAGATTCACAGTTGAATCTGTAGAATTAAAACTGGCTATAAAATATATGTGAGTTGAAGTTTACATTGTATAGCTGCACAGACTTAGCCACCTGAGGCAAACCAGTCTTGTACCCCCACAACTGACGACCGCCCAAGGAGAAACAGAAGTGAAAACTAAAAAAAAAAAACAAAAAAAAAAACAGTGATGAAAAATGAGATTAGTTTAACACTCTCTGATTTACTATTATAAGTAATGGAAAGTAAACTAAACATTTGGTTCTTCATATAATTTAATCACAGAAACAATATGACTAATATACACTTTAAAGGAAACCAACTGACTTTAGGATTATGATCAAATGAAGACTGCAGTTTTTAAATGAGGTAACCTGGAACCACTAAATCATTAATATATTTTAATCACAAGTTAAAACAAGAGAGGGATAGTCAATACCAATATGTGCAAACAAGTAGAGAGTCTTGTGGGTTAAACTTAGGTGTACCATAGACCAACCAGAAAGGAATATTGGAAATAAACTAGAGTCAGAGTCAAATAAAAGAGTGAGAAGGAGGAAGGTTTTGTATGTGTGTAAATCACAGGATGTGAGCTGTGACTGTATGGGATAGCACAGGCCTATGGCGTCCCTTGGACTGCAAGGAGATCCAACCAGTCCATTCTAAAGGAGATCAGTCCTGGATGTTCTTTGGAAGGAATGATGCTAAAACTGAAACTCCAGTACTTTGGCCACCTCATGCGAAGAGCTGACTCATTGGAAAAGACTCTGATGCTGAGAGGGATTGGGGGCAGGAGGAGAAGGGGACGACAGAGGATGAGATGGCTTGATGGCATTACCAATTCAACGGACATGAGTTTGAGTGAACTCCAGGAGTTGGTGATGGACAGGGAGACCTGGTGTGCTGCAATTCATGGGGTTGCAGAGTCGGACATGACTGAGAGACTGAACTGAACTGAACTGATGGCGTCTCTCACTAACTCTGGTTAGAGAGAAGTTGCTAAAAAACCATGTAATGTAATTCATTCTACTTCACTTGTTCTTGCATGAAATTGTTGCATAGAAGAGAGCAGGAACTGAGAAAAGGAAGTGTCTCTCCTCTCCTGCCTAAATTGAGTTGGTCTGAGCTTGGAGTGAACTCAATTCCTGATCATTCTATTCTTGCTTCAACTCTGGAGATCAGGGAGAGTTCAGAACAGGGAGTAAGATAAGAAATCAACCATGGTTTCTTTCCAGGTTTCAATAAAAGATAACTTCAATTTTTAAGCTTTTATAGACTTTTGAAAATGATGGAATAATTTCTAATTAATGTCACAAAAATACAATAACCTTTGTTCAAATACCTGAAATACATAGCATGAAAAAGAAAACTATAGCTTAGTTTAAAAGAAAACACAGATGCAAATTTCTAAATATATTATTAAGAAAGCAAAGTAAATAATGCATTAAAAATTCTTTAGCAGCAAATAGTTTTTATTGCAAAAATCTGCTGCTGCTGCTAAGCCACTTCAGTCGTGTCCAACTCTGTGTGACCCCATAGACAGCAGCCCACCAGGTTCCCCCGTCCCTGGGATTGTCCAGGCAAGAACACTGGAGTGAGTTGCCATTTCCTTCTCCAATGCATGAAAGTGAAAAGTGAAAGTGAAGTCACTCAGTCGTGTCCGACTGTTAGCGACCCCATGGACTGCAGCCCACCAGGCTCCTCCGTCCATGGGATTTGCCAGGCAAGAGTACTGGAGTGGGGTGCCATTGCCTTCTCCATGCAAAAATCTAGTTATTATTAAATACCATATTAAAATTCATCATTTTTATAGCCTCTCTCTCTCTCTCTCTCTCTCTATATATATATATATATATATACATATATTGCACACTTACATAGAAATAAATTGCACATTTATTACTAAAACCAGTCAACCAAAATACAAAAAATATTTAGCAAGCTTTAATACATTCTACAAACAGTAAACTTGGAAAAAGGTGTCAGTCACTGACTAGCAAACAAAATCACACTGTGAAGGGAAATACTGGAAGCATCTCACTGAAATAAAAATGACAAAACAAACATTATTTAAAACTGTTTTAGACATTCTGGATAATACAGAAAATGTGCAATTGGGTATGCTTTTGGGAAAAACTTCTTTTCAGAAATGTGACTATAGTAATATAAAAACTAAGGTAAAGTGAAAATTCCAATAACAGAGAAGAGAAATTTTAAAGTACTCAGAGATGAGGCAAATATACTCAACAATATGTCTTTCTTGTATTCCCAAAATAGCCTTTATAGAAGGATTGAAATTTAACAAACTACCTGTACCTTTGATCGTACAGGAAACATGTGGTTTCCATATTTTCTGTAACTGATCTCATTTTTCTCACTTATCCCGGCACTATTGGGTAGCATATGATGACAAGGAGTAGAAATGGTTGACTTTTACTTGCTTAAGAAGAGAATGTCTCTGCTCTGTTATATTTTGACATAGTTCAGCAACAAGTTGTTATTTTTACTTTGAAGTTCTCAATCACATCAGTTATAAGGTAATATGTTATAATAAATTCTTTATTGGGGTGAGACTTCACATATACAAAACATAGAAATTATGCTAGATATAGAAAGTTGAAACAAACAACTTTTATGTGGCAGTTTTTTGATTTTAATTCTAGAGCTGCCTGAAACCTATTCTAATATTGTCATAAAGGAGAAACCCTCATATCTTATTCTGATATTTTGTGGGAGGATATTATTTTTGTTTGTCTCTAATGGAACTAATGAAGGGCAGAATCAGGAAAGAACTTAAATCCACAGAATTCTCCCCCCGCCCAAAGATTTGCTTGTTTGGGATCACCACATCAAACACAGAATTCAATTCTGTTATAAAGGTGAAAGGTAATCCTCAAAGCAGGATAAAAAAAAGTGAAGAGTAAAAAAAGAAAATATGTTTTAGTTGGCTATTACAAAGTGTGTGATTAAATGTTTGTGTTTTACAAAGGCTAAAGCATATTTTGTCGGTCATTTCCGCCATTGGTGTCTGAGTTTGGCATCCAGCAGGTGAAATTAAATCCATTTATAATTAAGCCATCAAAAGAGTAGATTTCCAAAAACCTATTTAATAACAAAGGTGTCCTTATCCAATAAGCCTTTTGAAATCTTTAAATTGGGAGATCTCAATTCATCAAACCCATTCAAACATAAAAGTTTTAAGATCAAGATATCATATTTAGGGCAGACTAAATGGTATATTAAATGTGATAAGCTCTACTTTCTCTTGAGACATGCTCATTAAACTTAAAAGAAGCTATTTGTAATATCAAGATGCATTAATAATGCTAAAGGGAAAGAATGTAAATATACTAGGGTATATTTGCCAACATTAAAAATAAAGTTCTTTTTGTAATTGTGAGCCATGTTAAAACATATCAGTACCTGCTCACCATTGCGTGAGTTAGCAGTAAGCAATTTACGCTTGAAGGTCTGGTACACAAAGATGACACATCTGATGGCGAGTGAAAATATATGCAAATATTAGTTAACTTTTAATAAAGTTACTAAACTTAATAACTTTCTTCAAACAAATAGACTATGCATAGGAAAATGGTAAGTGTAAAAGAGAAAACTGAGCAGATACCACTTCAATATCTTTAATATGGAAAAGAACTATATTGATATCAATGCTCTGAAATAGAGAATTTGTCTCCTCTGTTTTTGGCATCATCAATATGGTTGGTTTATCAATGTTATTGATCTCAAAGATGTCAATTTGATATCACTAATTCTTTAGTACTTTTAAAAATATTTGTTAATTTTCACTTTTTAGAATATCTTTATTGAGATATAACTGATATATTAAAAACTGAATATATTTAATGTATACAATTTGGTTAGTTTGGACATATTCATATGCATGGGAAATCATAATATGGTCAAGGTAATAGAGCTACATATCACCTCTGATTTCCTTTGTGCCCCTTTGCTTTTGATATAAGAACTCAAAACAGATCTACCCTCAACAAAGTTTTAATTGCACAATGCAATATGGTTAACTACAGGTACTATGTTGTATGACAGATCTCTAGAACATACACACCTGGCACAACTGAAGTATACTTTTAAAACTGAAGTATACTCAGTTTACAAGATTAGCATAGTGATTCAGCATTGTTGTCAATTATATTCATTATAGATTATTACAAAATAGTGGCTCTTTCTCTGTGCTATCCAGTATATCTTTCTTGCTTACCTATTTTATACATAGGTAATAATTTACATTTTCACCAACATTTTATACATTTTATACATAGTTGTATGCTAATCCCATACCCCTAATTTGTCCCTAACCCCTTCCCTCTCCATTTCAGTAAACATGTTTATTTCTGTATAAGTTTGTTTCTGTTTACAAATACATTCATTTGTATTTTTTATTCCACTCTAATTCATAACCAGTACAATATTTGTTTCTCTCTTTCTGACTTAGGTAGTTAAGCATAGTGTTCTTTAGGTATATCCTAGTTGCAACAAATGATAGTATTTCGTTCATAGATAGATGACTATGTGTATAATATCTTCTTAAGCCAATAATTTGTTAATGGGTACTTGGGTTGCCTGTCATATGCTGTGTCTAATATTAATAGTTCTCCTATGAACATTGTGATGCATGTTGCTTTTCAAATTAGCCTTTTTATTATTCTGGATATTTACCAAGGAATAGAATTGCTGGATCATATGGTAGTTCTATTTTCAGTTTTTTGAGGCACATCCATACTGTTTTTCACAGTGGCTGCACAATTTACATTTTCACCAACAGTATAGGAAAGTTTCTTTTTCTCCACATCCTCTCCAACATTTGTTATTTGTAAACTATTTGATGATAGTTACTTTGACATGTTTGAGGTGATATCTCCTGGTGGTTTTGATGTGTATTTCTCTTTTTATGTGCCTGTTAGTATACTGCACGTCTTTTTAAGAAAAATGTCTATTCTGATCTTCTGCCCATTTTTTATTGGGTGGTTTCTTTTATGATATTTGAAATGTTTGAATATTTTGTATATTAACCCTTTGTTGGTGGCATCATTTGCAAATATTTTCTCCCATTCTTCATGCTGTCTATTCATTGTGTCAGTGGTTTCCTTTCCTATGCAAAAGCTTTTAAGTTTAATTAGGTCCTATTTGTTTATTTTTGCATTTATGTATTTTGCCTTGGGAGACTGAGCCAAGAAAAAATTTGTAATGATTTTTGTCAGTTTTCTACCTGCATTCTCTTTTAGGAGTTTTATGGTTTTCATTCTTCCATTTAGGTCTTCAAACCATTTTAAATTAATTTTTATACATGGTGTGAGGTTATGCTAAACTCATCATTTTCTCTGTTTTGTCCCATTTTCCCTGTACCGCTTATTGATGAAACTATTTATTCATTGTATATTCTTGCCTCCTTAGGTTAATTGACTATATGTGCATGGATTTACTTCTGAGCTCTTTTCTGTTCCATTGACCTGTGTGTCTGTTTAGTGCCAATATCATTCTGTCTTGATTACTGTAGATTTTTAGTATAATCTGAAGTCTGGCAGGGTTTTATCTCCAGCTTTCTTCTGTTTACTCAAAATTGCTTTGGCAATTTGAGATCTTTTGTGGTTTCACACAAATTTTAGAATTATTTGTCCTAGTCTATGAAAAATTTAATGGGCACTTTTAAAGGAATGATGTTAAATTTGTAGATTACTCTGGATAGTGCAGATGTTTTAGCAATATTAATTCCAATCTAAGAGCATAGGCTATCTTTCCATTTCTTTGTATTATCTTCTATTTCCTTCATCAGTGTTTTAGAGCTTTCAGAATATGAGTGTTTCACCTTCTTGATTAAGTTTATTCCTAGATATTTTTATTATTTTTGATGTGATTTCTAAATTTTTTTTTTTATGTTTCATTATTAATGTCTAGAAACAAAATAGATTTCTGGGTATTGATCTTGTATCCTGCAACTTTGCTGAATTTATTTATCGGTTCTAATAGTCTGAGTGGAGACGTCAAGGTTCTCTGTGTAAAGTATCATTCCATTTATAAATAGTGACAGTTTTTACCTCTTGCCTTCTAAGGTTAGTACCTTTTCTTCCTGTCTCCCTCCCTCCCTTTCTTCCCCCCATTTTCCTCTCTCATTCCCTCCCTCCCTCCCTTCCTTTCTTCCTCCCATTTTGTCTGGTTGATACATGTATAGGACTTCCAATAGATGTTAAATAGAAGTAGCAAGAGTGGCCATTCCTGTCCTGTTCCTGATTTTTTTTTCTTTTCTTTATTTTTTAATAAATTTATTTATTTTAATTGGAGGTTAATTACTTTACAATATTGTATTGGTTCTTAGAGGAGATGCTTTCATCTTTCCACCATTGAGTATTAGTTTGGCTGTATGTTTGTCATAAATGGCCTTTATTATATTGAGATATTTTCTGGCTATATACTAGCTTATTTAAGTAATCTTCGATCCTTATTATATATTTGGCTCTCCTTTTGGTATTGTCCCTTTCCTATGGGTTCTTACTTCTTATCCATTTAAAGAAGACTCTTCAACATTTCTTTAAGGGTAGGTTTAGTATTGCTGAATTCTTTCAGTTTCTGATTTTTCTGAGAAGTTCTTTATTTCTCTTTAGTTATCATTCTAAATGATAATTATTTCTAAATAGAGTTATCTTGAATAAAGGGTTTTTTTGTTTACTTTTTTTCCCTCTCAGCACTTTGAGTATACTATGCCGCTGCTCCCTTGTGGCTTGCAAAGTTTGTGCAGATAGCCTTATGAAGATTCCACTGTATTTAACTACTTTTCTCTTGCTGCTTTTATAATTCTCTCTTTAACTTTTGACATTTTCTTTATAATACTCTTGACATGGGACTGTTTGGGTTCATTTCTGGGAGCTTGTGCGCTTCCTCTAGTTAGATATATGTTTCTTTCTTTAGATATGGAAAGATTTCAGGCATAATTTCTTCAAATACAGTTTCAATATCCTTCTCTCTCTCTCTCTCTTTGCCTGCTGAAACTCTATAATGCAAACGTTGGCATGTTAATGTTATCCAAGATATGCATTGCATCTCATGTTTTCTCAGATTTATTTTATTTTTTTGTCATTCTGTGTGCTGCTCTGATTGAATGGTTTCCATCATTCTACCTTCTAGATCATTTATGTTTTATTTTGTGTCATTTAGTCGATGTTCATTGTTTCTAGAGGGCTTTATATCTCAGATATTTTATTATGTATTTTTATTTTCTTTACATTTTCTAGGTCCTTGTTAAAATGATCTGTGTTTAAATCATTTCTCTTTCCTAATTCAATTACTATCTTTATTACCACTGTTTTGAATTCTTTGGTACATTATATATTTATGTTTCATTATTTAATTTTTTAGAGGTTGAGACTTTCTCCTTCAATTAAGAGTAGCTCCTCTGACTTTTCATTTTGCTTAACTTTCTCTGTCTCTATGAATTTAGATGAAACAGTTATATATCATGGCCTTGAAACCGTGATCTTATGTGGGAGCAACCCTGTGTGGACTGTGTGTGCCCAATGCCTTTGTGGGGAGGACTGGATTTCATGTGGACGCCTGTCAAGTCTTCCCTCAAGATGCCCTGGCTACTTTCACCTGTAGGGGATGTGATGGTGATGGGGGAGATAGAGGGTATGAGGCAGGACTTCTTCACTGCTCAGTGGCTGTTGCTGCCCTGAGAGGGGTCTTCTCCCACTGGGGTCTTGCTCCCATTGCTGGAAGGGAAGCCCTCAGGGTCAGGCTTGAGCTGGTTCTGTTCCTTCTAAGGGTGTTTTTCTTTCTCCTCACACTGGGGTTTTTGCCCAAAAAGAAGGGAGTGCTAAAGCAAGTGAAACTTAACATGCTTACAGGGGTCCAGTGATATGCCTTTGTAGACATCTGTGGCTCCTCTCAGACACAGCCCATGGTTGCTTCCTTTCTCCGCTGTGGCTACCCAGACATACTGCCAGGCTGTGGTATGGAATGGACACGGACAAAGCGTTCTCTTACGTAAGCCGAAACAAGACTCACACGCTCGCACATGCGCACATGTACGCGCTCGTCCTCTCTCTTTCTCCTAGTAGGACGTCTCCATGGAAAACAGCTTCTTCTACCCCTACATGCATTAGAATTTTATCTGACTAAGAAATAGCGATAAGATTTTAAGATTATTGAATAATTAGAAAAGGGAAATTATATGTGGGTGCTACAAGTGCATTGAATTATGCAAGCTCCTTTGGCATGATAAGTCTGAGATCATGTAGCGTTTTTTGTTTTTTTGTGGGGTTTTTTTTTGGCCAATAACCTAACAGAAGCAGAAGAGATTAGGAAAAGGTGGCAAGAACACACAGAAGAACTACACAAAAGAAGTCTTAATACCCCCAAATCCATGATGATGTGTTCACTCACCTAGAGCTGGACATTCCAGAATGTGAAGTCAAGTGGGCCTTAGGAAGCATTTCTACGAACAAAGCTAGTGGAAGTGATGGAATTCCAGCTGAGCTATTTCAAATCCTAAAAGACAATGCTGTTAAGGGGCTGCACTCAATATGTCAGCAAATTTGGAAAACTCAGCAGTGGCCACAGGACTGGAAAAAGTCCGTTTTCATTCCAATCCCAAATAAAGGCAATGCCAGAGAATGTTCAAACTATTATACAATTACACTCATTTCACATGCTAGCAAAGTTATGCCTCAAAATCCTTCAAACTAGACTTCAGCAGTACATGAACCAAGAACTTCCAGATAGTCAAGCTGGGTTTAGAAAAGGCAGAGGAACCAAAAATCAAATTGCCAATATTTTTTGGATCATACAGGAAGCAAGGGAATTCCAGAAAATCATCTACCTTGTTGTGGATCACAACAAGGTAATCTGGATCACATCAAACTGGAAAATTCTTAAAAAGATGGGAATGCCAGACCATCTTACCTGTCTCCTGAGAAACTTGTATGCAGGTCAAGAAGCAACAGTGAGACTGTTTCCAAATTGGGAAAGAAATATGACAAGGGTATATATTGTCACCCTGCTTCTTTAATTTCTATGTTAAGGTTAATAATATGAAATGCCAGGCTGAATGAAGCACAAGCTGGAAACAAGATTGCAGGGAGAAATATCAACAACCTCAAATATGCAGATGATACCACTCTAATGGCAGAAAGTGAAGAGGACTAACAAGTCTCTTGATGAGGGTGAAAGAAGAGAGTGAAAAAGCTGGCTTGAAACTTAACATTCAAAAAGCTAAGATCATGGCATCTGATTTCATCACTTCATGGCAAATAGAAGGGGAAAAAATGGAAACAGTGATGTATTTTATTTTCTTGTTTCTAAAATCACTGCAGATGGTGACTGCAACCATAAAATTAAAAGATGCTTGCTTCTTGGAAGCAAAGCTACAACAAACTTAGGCAGTGTATTAAAAAGCAGAGAAAGCTATGGCTTTTCCAGTAACATGTATGGATGTGAATGTTGGACCATAAAGAAGACTGAGAGCTGAAGACTTGATACTTTCAAACTGGTCCTGGTGAAGACTCTTAAGAGTCCCTTGAACAGCAAGGAGCCCAAACCAGTCAATCCTAAAGGAAATCAACCCTGAATATTCATCGACAAGACTGATGCTGATGTTTCAACTTTGGCCACCCCATGCGAAGAGCCGACTTATTGTACAAGAACTTAATGATGAAAAAGATTGAAGGTGAAACGTGAAGTGAGCAGCAGAGGATGGGATGGTTGGCTAACATCACCAACTCAATGGACATGAGTTTGAGCAAACTCTGGGAGATAGTGGACGACAGAGGACCCTGGCAGGCTATAGTCCACGGGGCCATAAAGAGTTAGACACAACTTGGCGGCTGAATAAAAAGGGCAGATGCATGGCGGGCGGTCTGTGATGAAGAAACATATCAGTGACTGGAAATGTGATTAAAGTTATGCAGCCACAAAACCTCAAGTAAAATTATCACCTACAATAATTTGCAAGGCATAATATAGACTTATTTAGCCTGTGTGTCTACTCATTGGCTCCTGGAGGCTTCTTTTGACACTGCACTATAAGAAAGATGATATCAGGAAATATTTGGCCAGTTTATGAGTAGAAATAAAAAGAGATTAAGTCATAAATTGTAAACTTTTCAGAGTTTTAAATGCCAACTGCTTTTCTCCACCCCAAAATAATAGAGGAACATAAAAATAAGAGCAATCCAGTGAGATTCCTCAGTTGAAGTGCTTGACTTGAGGCTTGAAGTAAACACCAGATGAGGATGTTACCCACCCACACAATCCATTTGTTCCAGGTGGGCCCTTGGGGCATAGATTTAGCTGAAGGAAAACCAGTGGGACAAGAAACGGCAGCTCAATTAATCAGAGTTGAAATCTGTCTGAAAAGGAACTTTGGGTGTGGCTACTGGGCCTTAAAGCCAACTGACAACAAAGAGATGAGATGCATTAACGGTTTTTAAGGGAATTAAAATGCCAAAGAAACATTGAGTTTGGAATAAAAAATTCCTGTGACTGTTGAAAGAATCTTAAAACAACATTCACATTAAACTTTGCAAGAGATGGTGAAGGAATTTGATCTTTAGTGATTTGAAAGGCTTTTGGAAATGTTTTGAAAATACTTAGAATGAAAATTTCTATCGGTCAAGGAGGAACTCCCTATTTACTCCCAAGAACATTATTGAATGTATTGCCCATCAGTTCAGTTCAGTCGCTCAGTTGTGTCCAACTCTTTGCGACCACATGAACCACAGAACACCAGGCCTCCCTGTCCATCACCAATGCCTGGAAGTTACTCAAACTCATGTCCGTCAAGTTGGTGATGCCATCCAGCCATCTCATCCTCTGTCGTCCCCTTCTCCTCCTGCTCCCAATCCCTCCCAGCATCAGGGTCTTTTCCAATGAGTCAACTCTTCGCATGAAGTGGCCAAAATATTGGAGTTTCAGCTTTAGCATCAGTCCTTCCAATGAACACCCAGGACTAATCTCCCTTAGAATAGACTGGTTAGATCTCCTTGCAGGCCAAGGGACTCTCAAGAGTCTTCTCCAATACCACAGTTCAAAAGCATCAATTCTTTGGTCCTCAGCTTTCTTCACAGTCCCACTCTCAGATCCATACATAACCACTGGAAAAACCATAGCCTTGACTAGATGGACCTTTGTTGGCAAAGTAATGTCTCTGCTTTTCAATATGCTATCTAGGTTGCTCATAACTTTCCTTCCAAGGAGTAAGCGTCTTTTAATTTCATGGCTGCAATCACCATCTGCAGTGATTTTGGGGCCAAAAAAAAAAAAAATAAAGTCTCACACTGTTTCCACTGTTTCTCCATTTATTTCCCATGAAGTGATGGGACCAGATGCCAAGATTTTAGTTTTCTGAATGTTGACCTTTACGCCAACTTTTTCACTCTCCCCTTTCACTTTCATCGAGAGGCTCTTTAGTTCTTCTTCACTTTCTGCCATAAGGGTGGTGTCATCTGCATATCTGAGATTACTGATATTTCTTCCAGCAATCTTTATTCCAGCTTGTGCTTCTTCCAGCCCAGCGTTTCTCATGATGTACTCTGCATATAAGCATATAAGTTAAATAAGCAGGGTGACAATATGCCGCCTTGACGTACTTCTTTTCCTATTTGGAACCAGTCTGTTGTTCCATGTCCACTTCTAACTGTTGTTTCCTGACCTGCATACAGATTTCTCAAGAGGCAGGTCAGGTGGTCTGGTATTCCCATCTCTTTCAGAATTTTTCACAGTTTATTGTGACCCACACAGTCAAAGGCTTTGGCTTAGTCAATAAAGCAGAAATAGGTGTTTTTCTGGAACTCTCTTGCTTTTTCCATGATCCAGCGGATATTGGCAATTTGATCTTTGGTTCCTGTGCCTTTTCTAAAACCAGCTTGGACATCAGGGAGTTCACGGTTCACGTATTGCTGAAGCCTGGCTTGGAGAATTTTGAGCATTACTTTACTAGCATGTGAGATGAGTGCAATCGTGTGGTAGTTGGAGCATTCTTTGGCATTGCTTTTCTTTGGGATTGGAATGAAAACTGACCTTTTCTAGTCTTATGGCCACTGCTGAGTTTTCCAAATTTGCTGGCATATTGAGTGCAGCACTTTCACAGCATCATCTTTCAGGATTTGAAATAGCTCAACTGGAATTCCATCACCTCCACTAGCTTTGTTCATAGTGATGCTTTCTAAGGCCCACTTGACTTCACATTCCAGGATGTCTGGCTCTAGGTGAGTGATCACACCATCGTGATGATCTTGGTCATGAAGATTTTTTTGTTCAGTTCTTCTGTGTATTCTTGCCACCTCTTCTTAATATCTTCTGCTTCTGTTAGGTCCAAGATGATCTTAATTTAGCAAATGAAGGTCTGGGTTATAAATTTCTTTTAAACCCCTACTCCACTAAATAAACAAACACAGTCTTATTTCCAGTAATTTTTCATTCAAAAAATAAAGTGCATAATTAAATTAGCAACTGCTTTATTATGTTAAGGTAATCAACATTTTTTAATTTATCTTCATAGTTCTGTATGTTTTAACAGTTGCCTTGAGTATGTGAACTTTATTGCAGTTGGCCTATACTATAATTTTTGAGAGTAAATATGATATAATATTTATAATAAATTTTCTATGAGAATTGATTTCAGATAATAATTCCTCCTAATCCTCCTGATTTTCTGTCTCAAGGACATGAAGTGAGTGCATGGATATTTTATCTTTGTCTTGAGGGAGATTTATTGGCAGTAGAAAATGTAAATAAGAAGTTATTTTATGATGCACTTGTTCAAGCACTGAATTTTTGAGGGCTAGCTATTTCCTGACCTTAGGCAATTCCTCTTATTTATAAGCTCATCTTAGGATATCTCTGCTGTGTTTAATTATAGAACATTAAAATCATATTAAATATGGACAGTAGCCAGGACACAGATTTTATTTTCATGTGGGCATTTGAAATTTATATCTTGAGGTCATGAAGAAATGAGAAGAAAATGAGATACCAAGGACATGTTGATAGAGAGTAAAATAAAATAAAACCACAATATAGAGTCAAACATGATTGAGCAACTAACCAGGGCTTCTCTGGTGGCTCAGATGGTAAAGAATCTGTCTGCAATGCAGGAGACCCAGTTTCAATACCTGGATCAGGAACATCCCCTGGAGAAGGGCATGGCAACCCACTCCAGTATTCTTGCCTGGAAAATCCTATGGACAGAGGAGCCTGGTGGACTATAGTCCATGGAGTTGTATAAAGTCAGACTTTACAACATACTGAGAAGTTAAATTTTTAAGGAGCTGAATACTGAGATGAAAAATGAGAATATTGTTTCCAGAAATGTATTTTATGAAAACAAGTTTGAGGGCTGAAAAAATTATATACTGGGTTGAAAAAATTCAACAGGTTTTTTAAAGTTATCTTTTAATGTGCTAATATACATTGAGAGTCCAATAATTGTTGTTTGTGACATGTTGGGTTATTGTATGCAGAATTTTTATACCCTTGGCAGCAAAACTCATTATTACAGATTTTTTTATTGACCCTAGAGATCCTTGACTTAGGCTGTGCTCAACCCTTTATCAGAGAAGGCAACCTAGTGTTTCAGGTTGCACTTTAGAAAATGATTCTACATGTAGAAGCAGCAACTACAGAAAAGTCTATGTGATGCTATCACTGGGAATTAGTATTAACAGTGACTATCAAATATAACATGCCCTTTTTGAAAAAAATTTTCCTGATTTTATATTGAAATTATCTGATGCACCAAGTACACATTCATAATTATGTTTTGGAAATATCAATTTAATTCTTCAAATTTAGTTTTCTTTTTCTGACTACACTTTTGTTCTACCCATTTTAAACATATACGCTTCTATTTTAAAATAATGAGGCACCTGTGAGTGATAAGTACCCCATGAAGTGAAAGGGTTAGTCGCTCAATCATGTCTGACTCTTTGCAACCCCGTGAACTATAGCCCCCCAGGCTTCTCTGTCTACAGAACTCTCCAGGCAAGAATACTAAAGTGGGTTGCCATTCCCTTCTCCAGGGGATGTTCCCTACTCAGGGATCGAACCCAGGTCTCCTGCATTGCAGGCGAATTCTTTAATGTCTGAGCCCCCAGGGAAGCCCAAGTACCCTATACTGCCATGCAATTTTAAAAGCATGAATGGCATGTCTCAGACCTATGCAGATTTGGAGACAATTACAACATCTATGTTGGATGCATACTTAAAATGTTCTAGTATATATTGAAATACACATCCAGATGTTGGCCATGCTGTTTATTTCCCTGGACAAATAAAATGGCTGGATATCAAACAACTCATGGCATGAGGATAAGTGAATTGGAAATGTGTCAGAAATGGTATATCTGAAAGAACACTTGACCAGGCGTCTAATTCCAACAATATTGGATGAGTCATTTAATCTTCATGGATTTGCATAATAAGTAAGTTATAAGAGATTTTCACTAAGATACCTACAGTTCAAAAAGTTTATAGAAATCTTCAGCCTACTCACTTTTTAAAAGTGAGATGACTATTATATTCTAGATATGTTTGTGTATTGCCAGATACTTGAGACTGAGTCAATGATAATTCTTATTTTATGATGTACTGCATCAAAAATTTTATGCTTTTATCACAGCATAAAGAATTTTCTGCATCTTTCTACATTGTGATTGTATAGTTTACCCTAATTATTGTTTATTTTGTAAATGTAATATCACAGTAATATTGTAAATGTATCATTGTCAGAGGGTTCATCTTGTGTTTATAAGTTTGATAAAAGGTTCTGGTAAGTTGTTGCTGGTAGGAATAGAAAAAATGGGTTTAAAGTTCATGAACTCTGTTCAGTATTTGAATTTATTTAAAACCTAAGAAGTTATTCTTGCCAGATGCTAATAACCAATACAGCAAGAATTACCTCCAAAAATCTAATACTGAGTTCAAAATTAATAGATATTTACTTGCTCAGGATTTTGTTTCCCTATTATTTTTATTGACCCTAGAGATCCTTGACTTAGGCTGTGCTCAACCCTTTATCGGAGAAGGCAATGGCACCCGACTTCAGCACTCTTGCCTGGGAAATCCCATGGAAGGAGGAGCCTGGTAAGCCACAGTCTATGAGGTCGGTAAGAGTCGGACACGATTGAGCGACTTCACTTTCACTTTCCACTTTCACGCATTAGAGAAGGAAATGGCAACCCACTCCAGTGTTCTTGCCTGGAGAATCCCAGGGACAGAGGAGCCTGGTGGGCTGCCGTCTATGGGGTCGCACAGATTCAGACACAACTGATGCGATTTAGCAGCAGCAGCAGCAGCAGCAGCAGCAGCAACCCTTTATAAAGCGTTCTATCACCATCTAGTGGCAATAAATGGAAATTCACCATTTCAGTTTACAGATCTTTCAATTGATAAAATACTTGAAATCTGTGTGATTTTGACAGCATAAGCGCTTCACGTTTCAAGTGCAATATGACTTTTTAATGATCTAAATAAATTATATAAAATTGTTTCTAATATTACGAGAGAGAATACATCATATTTAATATTCAACTGGAATATTTATTAAGAGATATTTATTTTTAAGCTACATAGAGGTATATAATAATTTACTTTTTAAATGCACTGAAATATATGGCATATGAAGTATCATACCCGAATGAACAATTCCTATACTAAAACTCACTCCACACTTTATGTTATACTTCTACATATTATGCATGTTAGAATCCTTATTGGTGAATTCAAAACCTTAGATGTTCAAAGTTCTGCCTAATGTGTTAGAAATCTCGCATATTAGCTTGCACATGTTTTTGTATATTATTCAACCAGTATAGTCAATGCATCTAGTTACATTTCTTATCAGTTTGCATTCTATATCTTCATTAAATATACTTTAATTCATCCCCAATTTATCATAATATGACACCTAAATGATGTCTTGATTTATTATTTTATGTTACATTAGCAATCAATCAGTAATTTTTCAGTATTTACTCTGCAAAACACTCTCTTATAACCATTTGCCTGTCTCAAAATATCTTGGTCTTTTGTCTTTAGACAATGTTGCATACCATGTGAGTTCAGTTCAGTCACTCAGTCATGTCCGACTCTTTGCGACCCCATGAATCTTAGCATGCCAGGCCACCCTGTCCATCACCATCTCCTAGAGTTCTCCTAAACTCACATCCATTGATTCTGTGATGCCATCCAGCCATCTTATCCTCTGTCGTCCCCTTCTCCTCCTGCCCCCAATTCCTCCCAACATCAGGGTCTTTTCCAATGAGTCAACTCTTCGCTTAGCATCAGTCCTTCCAAAGAACACCCAGGACTGATCTCCTTTAGAATGTACCGGTTGGATCTCCTTGCAGTCCAAGGGACTCTCAAGAGTCTTCTTCAACACCACAGTTCAAAAGCATCAATTCTTCAGTGCTCAGCTTTCTTCACAGTCCAACCCTCGCATCCATACATGACCACTGGAAAAACCATAGCCTTGACTAGACGGACCTTTGTTGACAAAGTAATGTCTCTGCTTTTCAATATGCTATCTAGGTTGACCATAACTTTTCTTCCAAGCAGTAAGCGTCTTTTAATTTCATGGCTGCAGTCACCATCTGCAGTGATTTTGGAGCCCAAAAAATAAAGTCTGACACTGTTTCCACTGTTTCCCCATCTATTTCCCATGAAGTGATGGGACCAGATGCCATGATCTTCATTTTCTGAATGTTGAGCTTTAAGTATAATCAATATTAAAAATTCAATATTAACCAAGTAGAAAATACACAATCAATGAGCTATGCTGCTGCTGCTGCTGCTGCTGCTAAGTCATTTCAGTTGCGTCCGACTCTGTGTGACGCCATAGACAGCTGTCCGCCAGGGACCCTTGTCCCTGGGATTCTCCAGGCAAGAACACTGGAGTGGGTTGCCATTTCCTTCTCCAATGCATGAAAGTGAAAAGTGAAAGTGAAGTCACTCAGTTGTGTCAGACTCTTAGTGACCCCATAGACTGTGGCCTACCAGGCTCCTCCTTCCATGGGATTCTCCAGGCAAGAGTACTGGAGTGGCTTGCCATTGCCTTCTCCACAATGAGCGTTTATTAGTAGCTTTATAAAAATTACAGCTAAAGCTGAATATATTGTGTTAAGGGATAAGGTCATGTCCTTACTTTATTAAAGCCTTTTGATACTTAGGTCCTTTCAACAGCCACCAAAAAATGCCAAAATATTCTATTACGTCTAATGATTATAAGCCCACCTTGTTCAGATTTTGATACCATGACTAAAGGAGTCATGCCAAAAAAAAAAAAAAGAACGTCATTCTATGCTAATAACATTTTATAACAACGACAAATTGTGGACCTAACTCTATAAAGAGCGAGCTCGTCAGATCTCCTTGAAGCTGACTGTAACATTCTGAGTTTATAAAATTTAAGCCTTCCTGGTGGGTCGGATGGTAAAGGGAACCCAGGTTTGATCCCTGGGCTGGGATGATCCCCTGGTGAAGGAAATGGCAACCCACTCCAGTATTCTTGCCTGGGAAATCCCACAGAGGAGCCTCACAACTGAGTGACTAACATACACAATTTCTGATTATCTGCCACTTCTACTAATTTATACATGTGAGGACAATGTTGAAGTAGCTTAAATACCAAATAGAAGCTCATTCTCTGTAAATTTACATCTCTGTTCTAGGTCTCTTTCCGGAAATCCAGATTCACATATCAAACTGTCTATTCTGCATTTCTGCTAGACATTTCACACAATGCACACATTTAAAACTAAACTCAACTTCCTCCCTCATTGTCTGCTCCTTCCTGTCTTTTCCATTTTAGTTGCTAGGAATTATGCAACAACTTCATGAGTTGCATAATCCCCAAATCTTCACCCCTTTCTTCTGTCACACCCCTCACCCACTGGCAACTTTCAAATAAAATTCAAATCTTACGCTCTACCTACCACCTTGGCCTCAACTGCCTGCAACAGGCTCCTAACCCGTCTCCCTATTTTCATCCTTTCCCTTCTCTATAAGCCTCAATTCAATGAAGCAGCCAGAATAATCCTTTCAAAACACTGGTTTACATTTTTAAATTTCCAGTGACTCCCCATAGCACTTAGTGAAAGGCAAACATTTTTACAGTGGTCCACATAGCCCTGCACAGGCTTCTCACACATTACCTGTCAGACATCACCTACTAATTCTCTTCCTCTTTCAATCTTTCCCAAACACCCTGGCCTTCTTCTACTTCTTTGAAGGCACCACGGTTGCTCACATGCATTGCCTTCACCATTTCAGTTACCAGAACCACTCTTGGCTCAGCATCTCTTGGCCCCTTCCTTCTGCTGTGACACTGCTTAAAACACCATCTTCAATAGAGATTTTCTCCAGCGGTCTAGCTACAAACCCTCATTCCACCCCCGATGTTCATTACTCTCTGCCTTACCGTCCTTCACAGTGCTTATCACCATTAACATACCTTTGTGGTACTCTTGTTTTTTTATTTAAACCTTAAGAACATGCACGCTTTTAAACTTTCATATACTGCAATATTTCTAGTACATAGAACAGTGTCTGGCACTTAATATAATGGCTGAATGAATGAACACATGCCACCGGCTTTTACCTTGAAAATATTTTGGATTGACTTCAACCTAGAATTACAAAACTTTGGGGCAAATTCCGTCGATTTAATTTATTTTTTAAAATAAACATTGAAAATGATGATCGGACATTACAAACATTTACCCTGATACCCTCCATCCAGAACGCCAAGGTATCTCTGTGAAATAATTCATAAGAAACAGAAAAGCAAGCCTGTCCTCCAAGCAAATATAATGTTGCCTTCACTTTCCATTATTGTTTCTAACTGAACATTTGGCTTTCCACCAACAAAATACACAGTATCCTGTTTCAGATGTAAAAGCCTCTTAAGCCTGGCAATAGGAGTTTAAGGTCGGATGTACTGTAGCATGTTGCAGTGGAATGCAAATGTGTGCACGTGATCAGGAAGAAGTCAAACATGACATCCCTGTTCCCGGGGTGTTTCGAGCACCTCTTAAATGTTTCATAGTAGCATGCTGAGGATGAATGAGAAAACAAGCGTGGATGAGGTTGTGGTGGGCTTTGGTTTTCTTTCTTGCCTGCTTTCTCCCTCTCATTCTCTTGTGAGTAATGCATCATGTGCAGTAAATACTTTTTTTGACATATAGACATAATGCAGCACCAGAACTGTTAATGAATAGTTAGATATAAGGAAGGAAGACCATGTGCCTCTTTATACATAGATTGAGATGAAGAGAATGACTATCTCTACAGTGTTGAGTCTTCTTATGCATATAATAGTCTATGTCTTTTATTATCTCGTCTTTTCTAAACTCTATGATAATTATATGTTATAAGTTGAATTGGAACTAATCAAGACAAAGGAAAACATTGAAATATTTAAGGATATTTAGTACATTTACCTTATAAGCTTATATTTACTCATATCATTGCCAAAGTACCACATTTCTTTTTGTGCTTAAGATTTTGGCATATAAATACAATGCATCTATATTTGCTAATATCAAAGACAACCTAAATAAACCTTTTAAAGAAACCTTAAATTTTCTCTCTGAAAACTAGAAATTTTATGTGTTTATCAAAATAAAGTCAAATTTTGCTTGATAACTTTAAGGAGGGTTGCATTTTTTAAACTTTACTTTTTTCTTTCATTGAAATATAATTGATGCACAGCTCTGAATACGTTTAAGGTATAAGCATGATAATTTGATTTACATATATCATGAAATTGATTGCCACAATAAGTTAAGGTAATTTCCATCATCTTGCAAAGAGACAAAAGAGAGGAAAACAATTTTTTTTTTCTTATGATGAGAATTCTGAGGACCTAATCTCTTGTGAAGTGTTATATCAACCATCAGTTCAGTTTAGTTGCTCAGTCTTGTCCGACTCTTTGCAACCCCATGGACTGCAGCACGCCAGGCTTCCCTGTCCATCACCAACTCCTGGAGTTTACTCAAACTCATGTCCATTGATGGTGATGCCATCCAGCCATCTCTTCCTCTGCCGTCCCTTTCTCCTCCTGCCTTCAATCTTTCCCAGCATCAGGCTCTTTTCAAATGAGTCAGCTTTTCCCATCAGGTGGCCAAAGTATTAGAGCTTCGGCTTCAACATCAGTCCTTCCAATGAACATTCAGGACTGAATTCCTTTAGGATGGACTGGTTGGATCTCCTGGCAGTGCAAGGGACTCTCAAGAGTCTTCTCCAACAACCACAGTTCAAAAGCATCAATTCTTCAGCACTCAGCTTTCTTTAAAGTCCAACTCTCACATCCATACATGACTACTGGAAAAACCATAGCCTTGACTAGACAGAACTTTGTTGGCAAAGTAATGTCTCTGTTTCTTAATATGCTGTCTAGATTGGTCATAACTCTTCTTCCAAGGAGTAAGTGTCTTTTTATTTCATGGCTGCAGTCATTATCTGCAGTGAGTTTGGAGCCCCCAAAAATAAAATCTGCCACTGTTTATCCATCTATTTGCCATGAACTGATGGGACCGGATGCCATGGTCTTTGTTTTCTGAATGTTGAGCTTTAAGCCAACTTTTTAACTCTCGTCTTTCACTTTCATCAAGAGGCTCTTTAGTTCTTCTTCACTTTCAGCCATAAGGGTGGTGTCATCTGCACACTGAGGTTATTGATATTTCTCCTGGCAATCTTGATTCTAGCTTGTGCTTCTCCAGCCCAGCATTTCTCATGATGTACCCTGCATATAAGTTAAATAAGCAGGGTGACAATATACAGCCTTGACGTACTCCTTTTCCTATTTGGAGCCAGTCTGTTGTTCCATGTCCAGTCTAACTGTTACTTCCTGACCTGCATACACATTTCTCAGGAGGCAGGTCAGGTGGTCTGGTATTCCCATCTCTTTCAGAGTTTTCCACAGTTTATTGTGATCCTCACAGTCAAAGGCTTTGGCATAGTCAATAAAGCAGAAATAGATGTTTTTCTTGGAGAAGGAAATGGCAACCCACTCCTATATTTTTGTCTGGAGAATCCCAGGGACAGAGGAGCATGATGGGCTGCTGTCTATGGGGTCATACAGAGTCAGAAACGACTGAAGTGACTTAGCAGTAACAGCAGATGTTTTTCTGAAACTCTCTTCCTGTTTCTATGATCAAGCGGATGTTGGCAATTTAATCTCTGGTTCCTCTGCCTTATCTAAAACCAGCTTGAACATTTGGAAGTTCACGGTTCACGTATTGTTGAAGCGTGGTTTTGAGAATTTTGAGCATTACTTTGCTAGTGTGTGAGATGAGTGCAATTGTGCAGTAGTTTGAGTATTCTTTGGCATTGCCTTTCTTAAGGACTGGAATGAAAACTGACCTGTGGCCTCTGCTGAATTTCCCAAATTTGCTGGCATACTGAGTGCATATTTACCATAAAGCAATGTTAACTACAGTCATTATGTTGTATGTTATATTGCTGGATCATTTTGTTAGAAAAAAATGCATTGCTTATATTTTTAATTTACTGGTCAGAAGTTCTGATTCATTTCATTGTTACTGAGATTCAGAATTGTGAGTAGGCTGAAAAGATCCATTAAATAACTATCTCTCCCCTTTGCTTGCTATCTCAACAACACTAGAAATTTTAAATGAAAGCTAGTACTCTAGAGATTGACTCTACATGTATCCAATCTAAAACAGAAATATGCAATGAGATAATATTACTTCTAAAATCTTTATGGGAAAATAACACAAAATTAAAATCAATATTTAATTACAGACATATAAATCTTTTGAATGATTATGTTTTCCTTTTATTTGTAATATTTCCCTTTACAGTGTTTTTATTGAACCCAAAATAGTTAATAAAAACATTATTTTTCCATTTAGTTTTGTCTTTATTGTAAAATTCTTCTTTATTATAAAATACTTTCTTAAAAAATATTTCAAAAAAATACAGGATAGATAAATTGCCAAAATTTATAGATAAATTCCTGTGTTTCCCATTACCCAACAATCCCCGTGGTTTCCTGGGTAGCTCAGTGGTAAAACATCCTCAAGTCAATGCAGGAGACATGGGAAGTTCAACCCCTGGGTCGGGAAGATTCCCCTGGAAAAGGAAATGGTAACCCACTCAGTATTCTTGCCTGGGAAATCTCATGGACAGAGGAGCCTGGCAGACTACAATCAAAGGGGTCACAGAAGAGTTGGATGTGACTTAGCGACTGAACAACAAGAGCCTCCTCAGGAAGAATATCATATATTAGCCTCAAAATAAAAGATTAAAAGTGGGAAATGAATTATATAAATACCAGCCTTCCCAAACTGGTCTCAAAATTCACTCAATTTAAGCCTGCCAGGCTCCTTTGTCCATGGAATTCTCTTAGGCAAAAATACAACAGTGGGTTGCCATTCTCTTCTCCAGGAGATCTTCTAGAATCAGGAATCAAACCTGTGTCTCCTGCACTGCAGGCAGATTCTTTACAACCTGAATCAGGATATCAGAACTACTGATACAGAATTGAACAAAAATGAGCTATTAATGTTACATAATAATGAGATATAGCTTCTTATCAGTTCCGTTCAGTTCAGTTGCTCAGTCCTGTCTGATTCTTTGCGACCCCATGAATTGCAGCACGCCAGGCCTCCCTGTCCATCACCAACTCCCGGAGTTCATTCACACTCACCTCCATCGAGTCAGTGATGCCATCTAGCCTCTGTCATCCCCTTCGTCTCCTGCCCCTAATCATTCCCAGCATCAAAGTCTTTTCCAGTGAGTGAACTCTTCAAACGAGGTGGCCAAAGTACTGGAGTTTCAGCTTTAGCATCATTCCTTCCAAAGAAATCCCAGGGCTGATCTCCTTCAGAATGGACTGGTTGGATCTCCTTGCAGTCCAAGGGACTCTCAAGAGTCTTCTTCAACACCACAGTTCAAAAGCATCAATTCTTTGGCACTCAGCCTTCTTCACAGTCCAACTCTCACATCTATACATGACTACTGGAAAAACCATAGCCTTGACTAGATGGACCTTAGTCAGCAAAGTAATGTCTCTGCTTTTGAATATGCTATCTATGTTGGTCATAACTTTTCTTCCAATCAGTAAGTGTCTTTTAATTTCATGGCTGCAATCACCATCTGCAGAATTTTGGAGCCCAAAAAAATAAAGTCTGACACTGTTTCCACTGTTTCCCCGTCTATTTGCCATGAAGTGATGGGACTAGATGCCATGATCTTAGGTTTCGGAATGTTGAGCTTTAAGCCAACTTTTTAACTCCCCTCTTTCATTTTCATCAAGAGGCTTTTTAGTTCCTCTTCACTTTCTGCCATAAGGGTGGTGTCATCTGCATATCTGAGGTTATTGATATTTCTCCTGGCAATCTTGATTCCAGCTTGTGTTTCTTCCAGCCCAGCGATTCTCATGATGTACTCTGCATGTAAGTTAAATAAGCAGGGTGACAATATACAGCCTTGACGTACTCCTTTTCCTATTTGGAACCAGTCTGTTGTTCCATGTCCAGTTCTAACTGTTACTTCCTGGCCTGCATACAAACCTCAAGAGGCAGGTCAGGTCGTCTGGTATTCCCATCTCTTGAAGAATTTTCCACAGTTTATTGTGATCCACACAGTCAAAGGCTTTGGCATAGTCAATAAAGCAGAAATAGATGTTTTTCTGAAACTCTCTTGCTTTTTCCATTATCCAGCATATGTAGGCAATTTGATCTTTGGTTCCTCTGCCTTTTCTAAAACCAGCTTGAACATCAGGAAGTTCACGGTTAACGTATTGCTGAAGCCTGGCTTGGAGAATTTTGAGCATTACTTTACTAGCATGTGAGATGAGTGCAATTGTGTGGTAGTTGGAGCATTCTTTGGCATTGCCTTTCTTTGGGATTGGAATGAAAACTGACCTTTTCCAGTCCTGTGGCCACTACTGAGTTTTCCACATTTGCTGGCATATTGAGTGCAGCACTTTCACAGCATCATCTTTCAGGATTTGAAATAACTCAACCGGTATTCCATCACCTCCACTAGCTTTGTTCGTAGTGATGCTTTCTAAGGCCCACTTGACTTCACATTCCCGGATGTCTGGCTCTAGATGAGTGATCACACCATCGTGATTATCCGGGTCGTGAAGATCTTTTTTGTACATTTCTTCTGTGTATTCTTGCCACCTCTTCTTAATATCTTCTGCTTCTGTTAGGTCCATACCATTTCTGTCCTTTATTCAGCCCATCTTTGCCTGAAATGTTCCCTTGGTATCTCTAATTTTCTTGAAGAGATCTCTCGTCTTCCCCATTCCGTTGTTTTCCTCTATTTCTTTGCATTGATCGCTGAAGAAGGCTTTCTTATCTCTTCTTGCTATTAATTGGAACTCTCCATTCAGATGCTTATATCTTTCCTTTTCTCCTTGGCTTTTCGCTTCTCTTCTTTTCACAGCTATTTCTAAGACTTCCCCAGACAGCCATTTTGCTTTTCTGCATTTCTTTTCCATGGGGATAGTCTTGATCCCTGTCTCCTGTACAATGTCATGAACCTCATTCCATAATTCATCAGGCACTCTATCTATCAGATCTAGGCCCTTAAATCTATTTCTCACTTCCACTGTATAATCATAAGGGATTTGATTTAGGTCATACCTGAATGGTCTAGTGGTTTTCTCTACTTTCTTCAATTTAAGTCTGAATTTGGTAATAAGGAGTTCATGATCTGAGCCACAGTCAGTTCCTGGTCTTGTTTTTGTTGACTATATAAAGCTTCTCCATCTTTGGCTGCAAAGAATATAATCAATCTGATTTTGGTGTTGACCATCTGGTGATGTCCACGTGTAGAGTCTTCTCTTGTGTTGTTGGAAGAGGGTGCTTGCTATGACCAGTGCATTTTCTTGGCAAAACTCTATTAGTGTTTGCCCTGCTTCATTCCGCATTCCAAGGCCAAATTTGCCTGTTACTCCAGGTGTTTCTCGACTTCCTACTCTTGCATTCCAGTCCCCTATAATGAAAAGGACATCTTTTTTGGGTGTTAGTTCTAAAAGGTCTTGTAGGTGTTCATAGAACCGTTCAACTTCAGCTTCTTCAGCATTACTGGTTGGGGCATAGACTTGGATTACTGTGATATTGAATGGTTTGCCTTGGAAACGAACAGAGATCATTCTGTCATTTTTAAGACTGCATCCAAGTACTGCATTTCAGACTCTTTTGTTGACCATGATGGCTACTCCATTTCTTCTGAGGGATTCCTTCCCACAGTAGTAGATGTAATGGTCATCTGAGTTAAATTCACCCATTCCAGTCCATTTTAGTTCGCTGATTCCTAGAATGTTGACGTTCACTCTTGCCATCTCCCGTTTGACCACTTCCAATTTGCCTTGATTCATGGACCTAATATTCCAGGTTCCTATGCAATATTGCTCTGTACAGCATCGGACATTGCTTCTATCACCAGTCACATCCACAACTGGGTATTGTTTTTGCTTTGGCTCCATCCCTTCATTCTTTCTGGAGTTATTTCTCCACTGATCTCCAGAAGCATATTGGGCACCTACTGACCTGGGGAGTTCCTCTTTCAGTATCTTACCATTTTGCCTTTTCATACTGTTCATGGGGTTCTCAAGGCAAGACGCAGGGTAGCTCCTCCCGGCCCCCAGCCCTGGCCTCAGACATGGGGCAGCTCCTCTCGGCCGTCGCCCCTGGCTTCGGACTCGGGGTAGCTCTCAGCCACTCTTAGTGTGCCGGCCGCCACCGCTGCCTGCGCTTAGTGTGCCTGCCCACCACCGCCACCTGTGCTTAGTGCCATAGCTTCTTAGAGAAGGATAGAATTTAAAATATTGAGGGAGATTATTCTTACCCTCAAATATACGTAATTAAATTGTAGGAAAATAAATACCTTTAAAATACTTAATTTGAACAGGTTTAAATGATTTGAAGGTTGATAACAGTTTTGTAACATGTAGAAAATGCAATGAGGTTTATTGATTGATTGATTGATGTAGAGTTGATTCACAGTGGTGTGTTAATTTCTACTGTACAATACAGTGATGATTATACATATGTGTACCTTCTTTTTCATATTCTTTCCATTATGACATATCACAGGATATTGAATATAGTTCCCTGTGCTACAGTAGAACCTTGTTGTCTATCCACTCTATATATAATAGTTTATATCTGCTTATCCCAAACTCCCAATCCATCCTTCCTCCAGCCACCCTCCCCTTGGCAACCACAAATCTGTTCTCTGTGTCTGTGAGTCAAGCTGCTGATCTCTTCAGTTCAAATCCATATTAACAGTTTTGCTTATTTACCCCACCCCCTGCTACCTTCATGACTACTATTTTTGATGTTGTATTTTGTATTTTTTTGTTGTTGGTTTTATATATCCCTTAACTAGTTAATGTGGATGGCTGGCCCTATCTGTCTAATATATATCAATATGTATATAAACTGTTAAATTAGACATCTGAAATATATGTTTACATAAGAAATATGTAAAGTTCATATACCCTCCAAACTAAGAATTTAAGAACTTCTTTAAGAAATATAACAAATCCACATAACCAGTCATATGCTTATTGTTGTTTTCTTAAATTTACAGGTAAAGTTAGATAATAAAATTTTGTTCTGATTTTTGTTATTCATTGGGGAATATCTTCTTATTGTGCACAATGTTAAATATGTGTATAAATGAGAACAGAATTTGCAGTCTACAGTCCAGGAAAGGGAATAGATGCATATAAATTCTGCATTTCACAACTGATTCTGATCACCCTATTATCTTCACCAAAGAATGAGTAATTTCTTTGTGTCATTTTTTCCATCTATACATGTAAATAGGAAATACTTTAATATCACCACAACTGTAATAGAGAACATGCAAGCTTTCTTTGTAATTTCTTTCTAGAAACAGCAAAGAGATAGCAGTTAGAAAAGAGGGTAGCCAGAGATATTAAAAGAAGGCTGATCACATATCTGTGGTTTTGAATGCTTCATAATTGTGTTGCTAGTGATTTCATTAGTTCTTTTTGCTTCTACTGTTCTATCTAAGGGAGGTTTCCAAACTCATGAAATGGACAGAATCTGCATAGAAAACTTTTGAGGAATAATTTATAATAGACTTCATTTGGCATACTGTTCAAAGGAAGACACACATGGGAAAGTATTAATATAGCATTCAATCAATAAGTGGGTCTTAATTCAAAATTAGAACAAATTATTTGCAGTTTATTTACATACAAGTATTACATAAGTGATTTACTGAAAAGAAAATGAAGTGAAAGTAATGTGGATTTTCAGCCTTAATTTATCTTCCACATTTTATTAAATATTTAGATAATATATAATAGGATATTGCATTTTTCATTAATTAGCTTCTTCATGAAAATAATTTTTAAAACAGTTTCGTATTTTAGTACCACACTATACATACCCAACTGTTGCATTGAACTCCAAGGGTGCTGTACTTTAAGGATATAATATGAGCAGTGCTTCTTTGAGTTTTTCAGTGTCAGTACTTATGTATAGTCTAAGATAAGTATATATCATATACAGTAAAAATTTTGAAAAATCATTTTATCCATTAATTCTACATTGATTCTATCTTTAAAATCTCAATTAATATCTGCTTCTATGCTTCCATTTTTCTCTAAAATAAGTTTACAGAGATTCATACCTTATAATATCATAAGATTTTCTTTTATCAAGAAAAAAATGTTTTAAACATTGCCAGTGTTTAAAATATATAAGAAAGTATGTCATTTGCTCTAGGTATTGCAGATAATCAACTTTCAAGAATTATACAATTCGAGGTAACACAAAAATTAAAAATTATAAGAAAAGTAGAAAAGACATCTCAGGGCAATATATGATTAACTGATTTCTTAGCAAAGGAAAACATTCTTTTATTTTGCATATTCTTTTTGTCTATAACCAACTTCTGATTCAGATAGTCTGTGCACATCCAGGAATAATATATAAAACATATATCAGTCAATATGGTTTTGTCCCTTACTAGTTAGTAGGACCTACAACCATTGAAAGGAGGCCCCAGAGTAGACCCCTGATGACAGGAATCACCTCATAAATTGTTGGAACACAAAGAGTTGTATGTTACACAACTTATATCTAGTTGATTTTTTCAATCCAGTATTTATTTTTCAAGAATTTTATAAGGTGTACTTATAAGCAAGATCTTGTGTTTTCTACTACTTGTAAGCTCCTTCCACCAGCTGTTAGCTATTTCAGTGAAGCCGTGCTAAGCTAAAATGTAATGGAGATTGTTAGATTGCTTTCAACAGGAAACAACAAAGCCTTGCATCAAGTTTATTTGCATGATTACTATTTTAGAGTAATGAAGTAGATGATACATTTAACTGAAAAGTGTTTTAAGATTTCTACTTATAAAATAGTACATAATAAGTTCTGAAGATAATAGTCACAATAATTATAAACTGATAGGATGTATTTTTAAAAATCATGACTGTGGACCAAAATGGAGATGTTTCTCTCTCTCCATCTTCTTTCTTCTTCCCTAACGATGCCATACATATAAAGAAGTGTTTAGGGTAAGAGGTGGCACAACTAGAAAGTTAGCTTGAGTGATAAAGCTGTTTTTATGTACCATTTTTCAAAGTCAGAATATTTTCCTAAGTTAAAAGCAAACTCTTGAAAGATTCTTAGAAGAAACAGTTTAACTCCTATTTAAATAGTTCAGATTTTTAAAGCTTTAATTGGGGAGTCAAAGCACACTCAGATTAAACAGTTCAGAGAAAAATTTTAACTTATAATCCAAACAGTGTAACATAAAGTAGCAGGAAATGAGAAACCCCTGGAAATTATCACACCAGCTATTAAAGCTACAAAAGTATCTGAGGAGAATCCCATTGGCTGTTAAAAAGGTAGGAAAACAAGAAGACCTTGAAGAAAGGAAAAATCTAAAAAGATTTTGAAATTATTCCTGTGTGAGATTTGAATTGTTATTTTTAAAAGAGAAAGCAGTGGGTTAATTTATCAGACATCACTCAATAATATCTTCATAAACACAAATCTATTTAGAATATAAATCGTATCAAACTCCCTTACTCCAGGACCTGGATCACTTCCCACTGCCCTTATAAAGAGCTAATCTATTTTTTTATTTTTTATTTTACTTTACAATACTGTATTGGTTCTGCCATATATCAACATGAATCCACCACGGGTATACACGTGTTCCCAATCCTGAACCCCCCTCCCACCTCCCTCCCCATACCATCTCTCTGGGTCATCCCAGTGCACCAGCCCCAAGCATGCTGTATCCTGCATCAAAACTAGACTGGCGATTCATTTCTTTATGATATTATACATGTTTCAATGCCATTCTCCCAAATCATCCCACCCTCACCCTCTCCCTCTCCCACAGAGTCCAAAAGACTGTTCAATACATCTGTGTCTCTTTTGCTGTCTTGCATACAGGGTTATCGTTACCATCTTTCTAAATTCCATATATATGCGTTAGTATACAGTATTAATGTTTTTCTTTCTGGCTTACTTCACTCTGTATAATCGGCTCCAGTTTCATCCGCCTCATTAGAACTGATTCAAATGTATTCTTTTTAATGGCTGAGTATTACTCCATTGTGTATATGTACCACAGCTTTCTTATCCATTCATCTGCTGATGGGCATCTAGGTTGTTTCCATGTCCTGGCTATTATAAACAGTGCTGTGATGAACATTGGGGTACACGTGTCTCTTTCAACTCTGGTTTCCACGGTGTGTATGCCCAGCAGTGGGACTGCTGGGTCATAAGGCAGTTCTATTTCCAGTTTTTTCATTGAGAGCTAATCTATTTTTGATTCTCTACAAGGCTTACCATGTCCTGCCTTACCTTGCTCCCACCAAAATCTTATGCCATTGTTGCCCTTACTCATTTAATCCAATCTCATTCGTAGATCACAGCAGTAAGACTGCACTTGTTTTTCTCTCTTGTGAAGTTTTTCAACAAACGCACACGAGTTTCTCCTTCATTTTATTCAGATCTGTATTTGTATGCCACTTCCAAAGACCCAGTCTCCTCTATCCAAAATGACAGAATAGGATTGAAACATATACATTACCGTAAGTAAAACAGATAACCAGTGGGAATTTGCTGTATGATTCGGGGAACTCAAACTCGGTTCTCTGTGACAACCTGGAAGGGTGGGATGGAATGACATGTAGAGAGAGCTTCAGGAGGGAGGAGACATAGGTGTACTTCTGGCTGATTCATGTGATATATGACAGAAACCAGCACAATAGTGTGAAACAATGATCCTCCAATTTAAAATAAATAATAATTTAAAACGAAAAATCGACATCCATCAACATTTTATGTTGCTTTGTTTTTGATACCATTTATTACTACATGATTTATATGTGCTTATTATCTTCTTTCTCATGAGAATGTGAGTTATATGAATGCAAGAATTTCATTTGTTTCCTCAATACTGTACATGCAACGTGGTTGAAATTCAGTGAACTTTTGTCCAGTGAGTGACTGTTCACATAACTGCATATCTAGATCTCTATGTCCATATGTGTTTACATAGCAAGCTATATCTCTATACTTTACACACACTTTCACATAGGTAATCTCATTTAATATTTGTAATGATGTGTGTAATGCTATTATTATTACATCTATCTTATTGAATACATAGTGGGGCTTAAGGAAATAAAAATTTGCCCACATTCACACTGAATTTCAGATTCTCTGACACCAGTTCTTCTTTTTTCATTCTATAGTATTTTTTTCCTTGAGTACCCTAGCATTTATCTTACTTTATAATTTTTACTTGATTTTTAAAACCTGATGGGATTTTAAATTTGCAATATAAAATGAATAGTTAAATAAGCAAAAAGTTGTGTATTAGAAAGTAAATAACACTACAGTATTACTGTTGAACCATCGTTACAGATATTATTTTATTATTTCACTGTGCTTTATGCATGTTACATATAAACTGTTTTTTTAAATGCCGTTTCTGATATATACTGTTCATTTAAATATACCTAAAACTGGGGTCATTCAGTATATTCAGGGTTTTATATTGCTATTTTGCCAAATATTATTTTTCCCAAGGCTAAATGTTATTTTATGTGGTTTATTTTCCTTATGTGAGCAGTCATTTATTTATTTACTTTTTCATTTTGGTTGGCATTTTGCTTACCTTCTGTCTAATAACCTATATATGCAGCTCTGACCTCAGTCCAACCAAGTAACCTCTATCAATTACCTTTATGCATTTCATTTATCTGTATGTTTCACTCTCATAATTTATATATACGTACAGAGGAGCCTGGTGGCCTACAGTCCATAGGTTGCAAAGAGTTGGACACAATTGAGTGACTTTCACTTTCACTGATCCACAAACACACATAGTTTCAGAGTTTTAAAATCATTTGATTATTTTTGTTTTGTTTTGCTTTAGACAATGGAATCATGTGACATGTACTCTAGCTTTTCTCACACAACTCTACTTTGAGGATATTTCTAATTTCTAATTTGAAGGGCTACAAATATTTTATGTTAAGGGTATAATCTATGGTATTTATCTTTTCCTCTAGTGATAACTATTCTCTGATTTATTTTCTTTTTTCCTTGTCTTTTTATTATTCTTTCCCTTTTTCATTCCTTCATCTCTTTTTCCTTCTTTCTTTCTTCTCCTTCCTCCCTTTTCCCTGTCTACTACTTTCTTTTTTTCCCTTCTCTGCTTGTCTTTTCCTTTCTTTCTTTAATGAATGTGATACACATCCTTATACCTCAACTCTCCCTGGAAATTTTATGAAATAGATTGTCAGAAGGGATTCAGAAAACATTTTTAAAGACTAAATTTTGTAACATATATTTACATTCTACAACATATTTAATCCATCTTATATTGTAAATTTAGACTCATTTCCATTTGCAAAGTAATTCTACTACAAACATGTTAATGCTTATGCTCCTTGTATTCTTATATATAAGTGTATCCCTCATTATTTCCTTATGCATGTATTAGTATATATTCCAAGATACATACTATGCTTCAAAACAACTATACAAAGAGTATGAATTCTTTCAACGCTCTTGTTCCTTGATGGCAAATTATTTTGCATGTTTGCTACCAAATACTGTCAATTTTACCAGCCCAATTCCATCATTGATTAACTCAACAAATATTTAATGAACAATTTTTGTGTTCTAGATTCAAGTACTTACTTTTTGATCTTTTCAAATCGGAGAGGAAAATTGCTATTTTATGTTTGTTTAATATTTGTCACTGATCAGGCTTTTTTAAGTTTATTGCTTTTGTTCTTCTGTGAATACCTTGCTTATATTGTATTTATTATCATGCATTAATCTCTGAGTTTAACAGGTGTTTATTGTGCAGCTAGCATATGGGCAGACATTCTACTAAGTATGGGGATACAGGATCGATAAGACGAATCAAGTTTCTGCTGTTCTTAGAGTTTACATGCCGATGGATAAGGAAAAGGCAAAAAATGAATAAGTAAACAAGTAAATATTTAAAATGAGAGTCACTTTTGGACATTTATGTTCAATATGACAGTTAGATATGCAAGCAGAAATTTCAATCACATAATTTACACATCTGTAACTCAGTGGAGAAATCAGGACTAAAGATGTTAACTTTTCTTTTGGAATGTGAATGTTAGTATACTATAAGGCCTTGGGGGATTTGGGGAATAGAGGATTCTGAAAAGTTGTTTGATGTCTCCAATTGTATTCCAAATACCATCTGTATGTCCTGAGCAGAGCAATTTATTGAGCTGGTTGAAATATGAGGTATTATCTCAAGCTGTTGACTTTGTGAGAAGAGTTCTCCCAGTGGAAAGAGCTGAGGCACAACTTGTTTTCACTGTTCTTGAGTAGGAGGGGACTTAATATAGACTGTTAGAACACTGCATTTCTGGGACTTCCCTGGCAGTCCAGTGGTTAAGGCCCTGTACTTCCACTATAGGAGGCCTGAGTTTGATTCCTGGTTAGGGAACTGATATCCCATAAGCTGTGGAGTGTAGTCTAAACATCAAAAAAGTCAAAATAATATGAACTTGCTGATCTCTTTTACCTTGACTCATTATCATAAATTTTTGCTGCCACCAAGATGAAGAAAGTTTCACTTTAAAGCTGTACATGCCAGGTAACGGTAGTCTTCGTCAAGGTTTTGGTAAATGAGTGACAAAGGTGTTGTTTAACCTTTCCTCCCTCAAAGGATTATTCCCAATAAAGTATCATGGAAGTACAAGTAACTTGTACCCTAAGGATAGACAGAGCCATGTGAGGGCACTTTATGGGAACCAACAGCAGAAAGGAAGAAAGAGCCATTCTTTGAATAGACAAAATCGAAGGCAAAGAGAACTGGGAGAAATATGAAGTATTGAAAAAGGTTTCAACTGCAAAATAGAAAAAATTTTTAAAATCCTTCCATTTAGGAAGTTAGTAGATAAACTGAATAATAGGGTTGCCATTATTGAGGCCTGGGTTTGTGTCCTGGACAATAACATGGAAGAAACACTTTATAGACACAGTACAAGTTGAAAGTGTTGCAATGATGAGAGAAAAGCAAGCTTCCTAGAGAACTAATGCTGATGATATAAATAAATTATTTTCCAAAAGAAGCAAATGAAAAACCAAAGTTAATTAAACAAATTACAAGTAGTATTTCTATGAAATAAATACTTGAATTTGCAGAATTAAAACAGCCCCCAAATTTCAGGCAGAAGTTCAGAAAAGAAAGACATTGAGATATATACACATAATGGTGCCTAAACTTCAGAATGAAGACAATATCTTATAGCTTTTAAAAATTTGTTTCTTGAAAAATGAAAAGAATGAAATTGACCTTATTTTCATATATTACACTCAGATGTTAAAGACATTGGAATAACATATAGACAACACTTAAGAGAAAACAGACCAAGAATTGTAAGCCCTTTGAACACTCCACTGTCATTAAAAAAAAAAAAAAAAGGAAAAGGGCATGTATTTATTTACAGTCTGTATGCCAGTTTAGGGCAAGATGTATGAGTCTTAGGGAATGTTTAAATGAGTTCCCTAAATAAAAAATGATCAGATCTCTTATTTTTGGGATGATAACATTGGTTAGCAATATATACAGTTCAATCTAAATAAATGACTAGGGGTGTTTGCTAAGTCACTTCAGTCGTGTCCGACTCTGTGAGACCCCATAGACGGCAGCCCACCAGGCTCCCCCGTCCCTGGGATTCTCCAGGCAAGAACACTGGAGTGGGTTGCCATTTCCTTCTCCAATGCGTGAAAATGAAAAGTGAAAGTGAAGTCGCTCAGTCGTGTCCGACTCTTAGCGACACCATGGACAGCAGCCTTCCAGGCTCCTCCATCTATGGGATTTTACAGGCAAGAGTACAGGAGTGGGTTGCCATTGCCTTCTCCGAGGGGTGTTTAGTTTGAGTGTTGAATCAAGATTTTTGAAATGGATGTTCTACTTTTTTTCCTTATAAATTTTTATAGTCAAATTTATGATTAAATAAAGATTACAAAATGTTTACATCTTTTGAGTATTAGATCTTTAAAATAAATATGTATAATTGCTCACTCATCCTTTAGAGATAGTGCAGCTTGTCTAATATTTAGTAAGATCAGATTTTATCATTCATTACTTTATTTTTTTACATTTACCCAAGAAACCAACCATGTGGTTTGTATACAATGGCTGTAGACCAACCTGGAGCCAAATTTGTATTTCTCTTAATAAAAGACTTTCCTGGTGGCTCAGATGTTAAAGTGGCTGCCTACAATGCGGGAGACCCGGGTTTGATCCCTTGGTTGGGAAGATCCTCTGGAGAAGAAAATGGCAACCCTCTCCAGTACTCTTGCCTGGAAAATCCCATGGACAGAGGAGCATGGTAGACTAAAGTCCTTGGGGCCGCCAAGAGTCAGACACGACAGCAATTTCACCTTCACTTTACTAAAATGCATCCTGTAAATACATATATATAATGTTTATTATTTCACTATATGAAATAAATTCCAAGTTCATATATGGATAATATAAAAAAATATGCTGGCCTCATTTTTATAACATTAATCATTAAAGAGAAGTATTAGTTAAAAATAAATGAAAATTCTATTTCTTTTAATTTGGATAACTGACTTAGAAGGAAATTGTGAGATTTGGTGAACTATATTAAATGACAATTTAATTTCCTTCCCAATAAAGTATTATTATCATTTGGGAATTCATATACTTTAGATAGGTAGGCAGAATGTGATGAGGGTTTCCAGTATTCATTAACATAATTAATGTTTCAGAAATAAGAACCCTGATTAAGCCACAAATTTGGCTTAATAAGGATCTTCAAAACAAATACTCTGCTGTATGTATCTGTATCTATACTTAGGTAGATAAATGATGAATAGATACATGGGTAGGTAGATACAGAGACAGACAGACCACACTGAATAAAAAAACTTTCATCCTGGTACTGTGGTGGTAGAGACAGAAGCAAAAGGAAAGACGAGCCAGAGGATCCTAAAATAAGTCGTTATTGGAAAAAGATACGAGAGAACCTGACTCCAAAGATACTTCTAAAACTGTAAAATAACAGTTGGTATTCATACAATTGCAAGTGTACAAGCTATCTGCTGGAATAGGTTACTGGAAAGGTTGAATGTGGATGTGCTAAGGTGCTCTGATCATTGAGGGAAGTAGCAGAAGGTATTAGTGAACTCATCTTTAGGAGAAAGGAATTCAAAAGCAAGAAATGAACTCAGTGTGAAGATACGGCATAGGAAACTCTCAGTCACAGCAGCAAGAGTGCAAGGTGAGAATAGGTGAGACAAAAACATCCGCTTGCCGCAGTAAATGGGCCACTACCGGTGATGCCGTGTGTGCTCCCTGTGTTCCAGCTGAAACTCTCATTCATCAAAGTGAAGTGAAGCCAGTGAAAAGAATAAAAGGTACAGAAGCCAGAAGCTATTAGAAGATACTAGAAGCCAGGCTATGTTGAAAAAAAAATGGCAATGTATATGTCCTTTTTTTTTTTCTTTTTTATATTTCATTAGAAGTTTTTTTATCTACTGGTGTGTGTGTGTGTGTGTGACTGTGTATATGTAAAATAGAGGGATGTATAGGTGTGAGAAGTGGGAAAGAAAAAATGATAGTAGAAAGCAACTTCAAACAAATAATTTGCTATAGCTTCAGGAGTTCTGCTTTAGTTTAGTCATATTTCCTCTCCTTGGCTCATTTAAATTAAAATAATATCTGTGAATTAAAGATTTTAAAATTAAAAAAATAAAAAACTATAAAAAAAAAAATAAAATAATATCTGTTGTATTCAAGTTTGAAATACTCTGGTAACCAGTTTTTAACTTTTCCACAAAGATAAAGTATAAGAAAAAGATTTTGGAAAAGAGAAATGCATTTAGCAAATACTGAAGGACTGATAAAAAATGTGAGTTAGTTTGTGTTAGTAAATTACATTTTATAAATATAATTGCTTGTAATTAGATAAATCACATTTTGGTTCATAGCACAATATTTAAACTGGTCTACATATGCTTGTTTTATATATTTATGGGTATATATGTTTAAATTACCAATAATGTTCCTTCTCATATGATTCTTTCTGTCATTTAATCATGCCTGCTAGGCAGAGGTAGCAACTCACTATCTATAATTGTGGGTCATATACATGATATATAAACTATACATATTTTATCCAATATACATATATATATATATATATATATATCACTGCATGGAGTCATCATAACATGCCTTTTCCTTTAACATTTTGTTAAGATTCATCCATGTTTTTGTGTGTAGCCACAATTCATTTATTTTTGCTGTTATTATGATCATTATATAAATATACCAAATTCATTTATCAATTTTGTTCTTGATGGACATTTGGCACGTTTCTACCTTTTGTTTATTATGAAAGTGTTACTGTAACATTCTTAAATATCTTTTCTAGTATACAGCTGCTCAAGGGCTTCATACATGTGTGTGCTTTAAGCTATTTACATATTGATTTATGAATATTTGCTTCTATCTCCTTCCTTCAGATTGAGAAGGTCTTTAGCTTTTTGGCCTTTTGGAGTAGGGTGAGCTAAAGAAAGTTTTAAAATACCAGTCCTGTGGTGCTAAATTTTCTCTACCTATACAGATTTAAAATAAAGTGATCACACCAAGTCCTTCTTGATGCTGTTTCCCTCTCAGTTTATTTTTTTGGAGAGTTTTTTCTTTCCATGTAACCTACCCTATTGAGGTCAAGCACCTTAATTTTGTAGAGAAAATTGCATAGCTAGACCAAAAAAATTATTCAGGACGTAACCCAAACCACATTATCCTAGTTCATATGGACTAGAGCTTGACTGAAATTCTGTAAGGGCTGTGAACTGTCCTTCTAGAAAGAGCAGGGGCAGCTATTACACTTGCTATTACCTCAATACTCCTAGTACCTTTGATCTCTTTTCTTAAACAGGTGGCAAAGGCTTTGGTACAACTACAGAGTTCACTGCTTTGTTGCTTTAGAATATCTGAACTAATCTCCTCAGCAGGCAGGAAGAAATGCCTATGTACCTTAAATATATTTGTGTGCCAATTTAGTAATCAGGGAGTGCTGAGGCTGTGGAGCTTTGAGTGTGATGTATGACATCTTATGCCTAACAAGGGAACAGGGACAATTGCCCTAGGACTTTTTTTTTTTTAACGTGAAGATATAAGTTCTTATCTGGTGTAGTTAAACTATATGAAAAGGTATATATGTGAGCCTATCCTTCTTTGGTTACAAAGATTAAAAAGTCAGTAGGAGCCTTGTGCTTTATTGCAAAACATTGCAAAAGTAAGTGGTTGTGAAAGCATTTGATAAATGGAGATGTGCATATCATTATTGACATAAAGGATTCTTTGTGCTATTATTTATTGCTTTATTTAAACTTGTTTGCAAATATAATATTACAAAACTTAGGCAGCCAGTACAGCATCGTTTAATTTACAAAATGCCTGTACATCTAAACTATCATACAAGCCAGATATGTTTACAACTAAACTGGTGACTCAAACTGCCTGAATTCAAGTGTATTCCTTATTGTGGCAACCTCAACTATCCAGAAGGCTTGGAAGAATGTGAAAACAGTATTGAGGTCAGGAAGTCAACGTTCTATGAAAAATACCACAGACACTGTCTCAGAGCCTAGTCTAGTTTTGAGCAAAGTTCTTGCAAGTTTTATAAGACCATTTCCCAGCTTATAGAAGTTTATAAATAGTAAATAAGAAAGATGGATTGAGAAGAACTCTGTAGCTGCTGGTGGCAGACAGATCAAAGATGTGTCCTTGAGTGGGGAGGGGAGATCTGTGATGATTTATGAGACAGTCCTGCTCTTCAGAATCTCACCACCTAGATAAGGATAGCTCAACTGTGAATGAAAAAGAATAATTATAAAAATCAAAACACACAGAAAGGTCATTCTGTGGAAAGGCAAAAAGATTAATATTTCCAACACATTTCAAATAAGTGACTTGCCCTTGAGGCTTTTGCTCTTTAGCTATTCATTGCCACAACTGATTCTTTTAATGATACCCCACCTCATTAAGATAAGACTTTTATTCATCCACTATATTTAGGTAGATAAGGATATATATTATACTTGGGACATTTATAAATGCGGTTTTAAAAAATAAACTCTTACAAATTTAGCTTGAATCAGCTAGAAAATTATCTCATGTAGAAGTCTATTTTCTGACAATGCTGGTTAAGATTCTTCATAGAAATTTAAAATTATTTTGGCAGCTCCAAAGCTATAGGAAAAGAGGCAATAGACATTCGTATAAATGTAATACTGTACACGCAGTGATTTCAGTAGTTATGTCATATGCAAGATAGATAAAAATGACTGTTATGCTTTGTAGTTAGGAGAAAAGTCCTTAAGATTTATCAAGTAGATTTAATCAGCTCACATAGAGGGTAGCCCTGCCTGCATCTTTTAAATGATCAAAAATAGTTTACATTTACCTGGCTGGCTATTGCAGATTGTAAGCTACTCTCAGTGCTCTTAATTGGTTTGGTGGTAAAGAAAAGTAGGTAACATCAGGTAAAAATTGTTCTTTTTTTTTCATAATTAGTTTAGGTTTCTCTCTAGAGAAGGCGATGGCACCCCACTCCAGTACCCTTGCCTGGAAAATCCCATGGATGGAGGAGTGTGATAGGCTACAGTCCATGGGGTCGCAAAGAGTCGGACACGACTGAGCAACTTCACTTCACTTCACTTCGCTTTAGGTTTCTAGATTATTTAGAATTCAATGTCTTAACCTTTAATATTACTTCTGGAAACAAGTAAGAGCACAGGGACACAGCTGCTAAGAGTTGTATTTTGAGTCAGTTTTATGAGAAGTTCAAAATATGACCATAGGAATTAGGGAGCACATTCAAGCAAGCATACCCTGTGCTTACTAATAAGGTTCTTTTCAAATTGCAAACATTTAAAAATATTGAATTAGTTAAAATCAGGTAAGATCTATGTAGTACTTTGGTGTATGTGTTCACTGGTCACAATGTTAATTTTTTTTCCAGGTTCCATCTTTATTTTTTTAAATAAATTTATTTATTTTAATTGGAGGTTAATTACTTTACAATATTGTATTGATTTTCCCATACATCACCATGTATCCGCCACAGGTATACACGTGTTCCCCATCCTGAACCCCCCTCCCTCCTCCCTCTCTGTACCATCCCTATGGGTCGTCCCAGTGCACCAGCCCCAAGCATCCAGTATTGTGCATTGACCCTGGGCTGGCGACTTGTTTCATATATGATATTATACATGTTTCAATGCCATTCTCCCAAATCATCCCACCCTCTCCATCTCCCACAGAGTCCAAAAGACTGTTCTATACATCTGTGTCTCTTTTGCTGTCTCGCATACAGGGTTATCGTTACCATCTTTCTAAATTCCATATATATACGTTCAGTTCAGTTCATTTCAGTTCAGTCGCTCAGTTGTGTCTGACTCTTTGCGACCCCATGAACTGCAGCACGCCAAGCCTCCCTGTCCATCACCAACTCCCGGAGTTCACTCAGACTCGCATCCATCGAGTCAGTGATGAAATCCAGCCATCTTATCCTCTGTCGTCCCCCTCTTCTCCTGCCCCCAATCCCTCCCAGCATCAGAGGTTTTTCCAATGAGTCAACTCTTCGCATGAGGTGGCCAAAGTACTGGATCAGCTTGAGCATCATTCCTTCCAAAGAAATCCCTGGGCTGATCTCCTTCAGAATGGACTGGTTGGATCTCCTTGCAGTCCAAGGGACTCTGAAGAGTCTTCTCCAACACCGCAGTTCAAAAGCATCAATTCTTCAGCGCTCAGCTTTCTTCACAGTCCAACTCTCATATCCATACAGGACCACTGGAAAAACCATAGCCTTGACTAGATGGACCTTTGTCGCCAAAGTAATGTCTCTGCTTTTTAATATGCTATCTAGGTTGGTCATAACTTTTCTTCCAAGGAGTAGCGTTTTTTAATGTCATGGCTGCAGTCACCATCTGCAGTGATTTTGAAGCCCCCCAAAATAAAGTCTGACAGTTTCCACTGTTTCCCCATCTATTTCCCATGAAGTGATGGGACCAGATGCCATGATCTTTGTTTTCTGAATGTATATAGTGGATATTATTAATCCCAAACTCCTAATTTTTCTCTCTCCTTCTGTCCCTACTATCCCTTTTTGCTCTCCCATTATTAATCATAAATTTCTGATATTTTATATTCATTTTTCTGTACCCTGAACCACCATATTTTGCTGTCACTCATGCTCTTGTTTATTTCTGTCCCCCCTCCTTTTTTTTGCAAAGTGAACTGTTTTTACACATTCTAGGAAAATTTATGTTAACACTTTAGTTTTTAAAAGTACCTTGAGGTGTAACACTGTAAGAACTGTAAAAGTTGGCATGGATCAGTTTCTTCTTAACCCAGTGTGAAAGAGCTTATTCCAGAATGGCCCTGAAACGTATGAGGTAAAAAAAAAAAAAAAAAAAAAAAAAAAAAAGAAGCATTTTGCTGGTTTGTAATGCCCTTTTTTCCATACCCTATGACTCAGAGATCACAGATAACCATGACTCCTCCTTTTTTGATAGTCTATTTTCTTTTTTTTAATTAATTAATTTTTAATTGAAGGATAACTATATGTGTTAGTATACTGTATTGGTGTTTTTCTTTCTGGCTTACTTCACTCTGTATAATCAGCTCCAGTTTCATCCACCTCATTAGAACTGATTCAAATGTATGTTTTTAATGGCTGAGTAATACTCCATTGTGTATATGTACCACAGCTTTCTTATCCATTCATCTGCTGATGGACATCTAGGTTGCTTCCATGTCCTGGCTATTATAAACAGTGTTGCGATGAACATTGGGGTACACGTGTCCCTTTCAATTCTGGTTTCCATGGTGTGTATGCCCAGGAGTGGGATTGCTGGGTCATAAGGCAGTTCTATTTCCAGTTTTTTAAGGAAACTCCACACTCTTCTCCATAGTGGCTGTACTAGTTTGCATTCCCACCAACAGTGTAAGAGCGTTCCCTTTTCTCCACACCCTCTCCAGCATTTATTGCTTGTAGACTTTTGGATCACAGCCATTCTGACTGGTGTGAAATGGTACCTCATTGTGCTTTTGGTTTGCATTTCTCTGATAATGAGTGATGTTGAGCATCTTTTCATGTGTTTGTTAGCCATCTGTATGTCTTCTTTGGACAAATGTCTGTTTAGTTCTTTGGCCCATTTTTTGATTGGGTAATTTATTTTTCTGGAATTGAGCTGCAGGAGTTGCTTGTACATTTTTGAGATTAGTTGTTTGTCAGTTGCTTCATTTGCTATTATTTTCTCCCATTCTGAAGGCTGTCTTTTCACCTAGCTTATAGTTTCCTTTGTTGTGCAGAAGCTTTTAAGTTTAATTAGGTCCCATTTGTTTATTTTTGCTTTTATTTCCAGTATTCTGGGAGATGGGTCATAGAGGATCCTGCTGTGATGTATGTCGGAGAGTGTTTTGCCTATGTTCTCTTCTAGGAGTTTTATAGTTTCGGTCTTACGTTCAGAACTTTAATCCATTTTGAGTTTATTTTTGTGTATGGTGTTAGAAAGTGTTCTAGTTTCATTCTTTTACAAGTGGTTGGCCAGTTTTCCCAGCACCACTTGTTAAAGAGATTGTCTTTTCTCCATTGTATATTCTTGCCTCCTTTGTCAAAGATAAGGTGTCCATAGGTAAATGGATTGATCTCTGGGCTTTCTATTTTGTTCCATTGATCTATATTTCTGTCTTTGTGCCAGTACCATACTGTCTTGATGACTGTGGCTTTGTAGTAGAGCCTGAAGTCAGGCAAGTTGATTCCTCCAGTTCCATCCTTCTTTCTCAAGATTGCTTTGGCTATTCGAGGTTTTTTGTATTTCCATACAAATTGTGAAATTATTTGTTCTAGCTCTGTGAAAAATACCGTTGGTAGCTTGATAGGAGTTGCATTGAATCTATAAATTGCTTTGGGTAGTATACTCATTTTCACTATATTGACTCTTCTGATCCATGAACATGGTATATTTCTCCATCTATTAGTGTCCTTCTTGATTTCTTTCACCAATGTTTTATAGTTTTCTATATATAGGTCTTTAGTTTCTTTAGGTAGATATATTCCTAAGTATTTTTTAATTTTCATTGCTATGGTGAATGGAATTGTTTCCTTAATTTCTCTTTCTATTTTCTCATTATTAGTGTATAGGAATGCAAGGGATTTCTGTGTAGGGTGCCCACTTTCACCACAACTATTCAACATAGTTTTGGAAGTTTTGGCTACAGCAATCAGAGCAGAAAAAGAAATGAAAGGAATCCAAATTGGAAAAGAAGAAGTAAAACTCTGTTTGCTGTTGACATGATCCTCTACATAGAAAACCCTAAAGACTCCACCAGAAAATTAGTAGAGCTAATCAATGAATATACTGAAGTTGCAGGATATAAAATCAACACACAGAAATCTCTTGCATACACAATGTTAATTGGAAACTACAAATTATGAGAAAAAAGCATCTAAATAAGGTCATTGGTTTATATTTCCTATAATATTTCTACACACAAGATCTCATTTTGTCCTTACAATTCTAGAGCAAAGATATTATTATAAGCATTTGAATCAGGGAGAAAAAGAGAGTAAAAACTTCTCAGACGAGTAATACTATTAAGATACCTTTTATGTGGAACTGATTATGCTTGTCATAGATTAATTCTTATAGGCCTTAATATGAACATGTTATTAGAATATTTATGTAACAGATTTGGTTTTTAATAAAGTCACTCTCTGGCATCTGTAGGGATTAGTTCTGGGAGCCCCTGTGAATACCAAATCTAAGAATGCTCAAGCCCCTTATATAAAATGATGTAGCATTTTCATAAAACCTACCCATATCTTCCTGTATTCATTTTTAATTGTCTCTAGATTACCTATAGTATCTAATATAATGTAAATGCTATGTAGATAGTTGCTGGTATAAGAAAAATGCAAGCTTTTTTTTAGAAAATTTCAGTATTTTTTTCAGATATTTTCAATTGGTAGTTGATTAATTTCATGGAGGCAGAATCCATGAGTATGAAGGGCTGATTGTAAATCGTTTGTGCCCAGAGTCACACAATTTGTGAATGATGAAGCCAGAATTCAAAGGCTGGCCTATCTGGTGCTGTGCCTTTTTTAAAATTAATATTATTATATTTGGTCACAGTTTATCTATGTTTTACAAATCAGTAAATTGATATTCAGTACCTGTCAATGAATTGATCTGAATGTTGTTGACTTTCTGCCATGAGTCTAATTCAAATATATTTGTGATATTTTTGCTTTCTTTGCAGTTCACAATAATCCTTTGTTTCTACAGTGTGTTATTAAAAATATATGCAAACTGTATGACCTTTATGAGATAGTTATTCCTTATATTGATTGTTAAGTAGAGCATGTTACTACATGATTATAAAGACTAGGGTAGGTTGATTTTTAATATAAGTATGTACAGAATATTGCAACAGTGAATTTTTTATATAAATTTAAATTTCTTATGTATAATCTACAAAAGCCTTAAGGGCACCTATTAGTGAAATAACTTATTGGCCATGCAATTTGTATATAGTTGTTATGAGGATGAAAGGCTGTTTTTTATTATGTTTTTTATTATAACAATTAAAAAAAACATAAACCTGTTATGTGTTTTATTGTAACAGCTAAGAGAACAAAGTTAGGAGTTATGTGCTCCATGTCATCTAGAGACAAAATGTATTCTGTGTGACTAAACAACCTTCCAGGGAGGTAAGCCTGGAAATCTGCTGGGCCTCATCACTTACCTGTGCTGTTTTTCTGTTTTATACCATATCATTTGCCTTTATTATAGCCTTCATAAATATGCTCTGTAGAAGTTTGTGATCCTGTCTTTTATCTGACTTATGCAATTTTTGCAGTTCATATTATAAATAAGATTTTTGTAATAATTCTTGACTCAATAATTAAGTTATGCCTAACTAAGGTTTTGTTTGGGAAGGATAAAATGAAGCAAGTGAGACTGAGAAACTGTTGTCACCAGGATGGCTTCCTGGCCATCCTCAGGGTGAGGTCAATGTTTCAAACACTGAAAGAATTGATGGCAGAGAAAATACATTGAAGTCACTTGCAGTTGGTAGATCCCAGGTCTAGATGGATTCTGAAAGACAATAGGACTTCTAATGGAAAGGAAGTCTTGGCTGCTTTTGCCTCTTTTAACAAAAATGAAGGTAGCTGAGAAATCATCCAAGAATAGTCCATCGACTTATACCTGGTGATTCAGTCTGTAAAGAGCAGGGTCATATTTATTGCCCAAAGGGAGCTGGCAAATATCCATTTTGATCAAAAGGATTCCAATCAGACTAATTGTCAATAAAATGATTATACAGGTTGCAGGAAGAGGGATCCAACAGGTTATTGAAACATAAAAGCTTTATTGATAGCTCCTTTCTGTGTCTCTCTTGAAATGGATTTTGCACACACACACACACAAAGAGGCTATATTCGTGCGTAGAGACTGTCAAGTGGGAAAGCATGATCAGACTTGAGGACCCTCACTTAGCTTCAACTTTTGAAGAAGTATGGCCACAAGGAGTAAAGTTCCAACCTGTTAAGCCAGAAAAAATTAGAAGATATAATACATATCCTAAAACAGAAAACTACCCAGTTCAATCCTTGGACATTGAATAAGGATTGTGCTCATGAGGCTGCTGCAGCCTTGTGACTACAACCAACTTAGAACTGGTATGACAGTACTCAAGTTTCTCCTAATCCATGTACTTTTCTGTGTTTTTAAAGCAGTGATGGGTAAGTGATGGTTTAAGTGATGCTATGCTAAAATTGGCACAGCTCCTTATATTACTTTCTTTACTTATTGTTGTATTAGTTTTCCTTTTTTTTTTTTTTTTAACCAATTCACACATCCATCATGACATAAAATTTCAGGTGCTCTTGTAACCTAGAATTCCATAGGTCAGATGGATTAAGGGATTAAAGTCATCTTTTCAACATAGGTGTTTGCATAGTGCTCACAGATCAACTGTTTGGCACTAAGTAGTATTTTCCCATTAAAAAACTGTATTGTATATGTTAGTTACATCTCTGAGTCTATTGAATCCATATCCAGCTAAAATTCCAAACATATTAAGTAAAATGCAAGAAAATATTGTGACATTACTTTTTAAGTATCATACATTGTATGAAAGCATAAAATATGTTAAAATAAATGAGAAAACACTTCCCTGACATTTTATTTTTAACAGCTTAATTGAGGTACAACTGAGCTACCAGGAAAGCCCCTTTGATATACAAAAACCTGCCCATGATTAATATATACAATTTTGGGGTCTGGGCATATTCATACACCCATGAACCCATCACCATAATCAATATAATAAACATATTTTCACCTCCAAATGTTTGTGTATACATGCATATTATGGTAAGAACATTTAACAGGAGATCTACTCTCAACAAAATTTTCAGTGCACAAGACAGTAATATTGACTAAATACCAATGTTGTACAGAAGAGCTTTAGAACCAATTCATCTTAACTGAAACTTTAAACCAGTTGACATTTATTTATTTATTTTGGTGAGGATTAAATGATTCAAAGCTGCCCTGAGTGGGTCTGAATAATAAGAAAAAGATTTTATTCAGAAAAAAAAATAAAAATGAATAAAAGCACAGTTAAACTGGATAGAAGTGCACAGATGGTTGATTAAAAATGCTGTGGAAAGGGAGATACAGAATATGTAGCTACTAAAATTCTAATAAATGACTGTAAGAGATAAAGTAGTCTTAATGTCCCACCAGAAACTTAAATTATAAAAGAGCTACTACAGAGTCATTTAATTTATTTTAGCCACAGAGGCTTAAACATTTTGATTATACAGAAGATAAATCTATAATCTCTTCAGAGCTAGTTTCAATTAAAATACTAGGGGGTAAAGGAGAGGATTATGAGTGGAAGGATTTCCAAGTGATAGAAGAGCCAAGGTCTTTTGACACCATCTCCACCAGGGGACCCAAAGTAGTTTGAAGTGGTGAAGGTAAAATGACTGGAGGGTTTGTTGAATCCTGATACATGACGTATAGTTACATCCAAACTTGCTAATATAAAGCTAAAGAGCAATATAAAGGTAAATTTAAAATAACGGGGTTTGGTAAGACAACTGTTGGATGCTTACAAAATGAAGTGTGGCTCAAATCAAGAATATTTTGTATGGTTGTTCCTTTACCACTACCTGAATATATTCCTGGAACAAATGTGATGTCTGGATGCGGGCTTCTTTCCACACTTAAATCATGGAAGCAAAAAATGTTGTGCAAATTTACTTTTCAGTGTTAATTGTGCATACTTGATGAAAACATCTAGAAATACACAAGCCCACAAAAGTTGTTAGTTTATAACAATATCAGCTATCAGGAGGCACTAGAAAATGTTGTTTTTAATTAAGGATTTATAAGATGCAGTACTCACAAAATCCTTTTTCAAATTCCAGTTTTACCTATTAAAAAATCCCTAATAGACCCTAGAGGAAGCTATAGATTGATGTCTTAATAAAGCAGTATCTGCTTCCCTTGAGTACAATCAACCATGCCTGATATGGTATTAAAAACTCAGGCTTCGAAACATGCTAAAGGACATTAGTTTTCTTTAATCAGTTTGGCTAATGTTGTCTTTTCAGTTTCAGTTTTGGAAGAGAGCTTTAGCTGGTTGGGTCAGTTTGTATTTATGTATGATGGACTTTGGTACACATATGGTAGTCTCCCACAAGGATATTTAAAGTATCCTTTAAATTGTGAGGGATAGTTTGAAGCCAAACAGTAAAAGCTATTGGGATTCTGAACTTGAAAATCACTTAATATATCATCAGAATTACACAGATTTCAAAGACAGCTTTTGGTCTATTATGGGCATCAGTTGCAAATGATTCTACTGATATTAAGACATAAAATTAATTTGAGAACCGAAATGTCTATTGTTTCTTGGTTTATGTCAGATCATTTTTCCAGCAAGGAAGGACATGCACAAAGGGATTCCCTATTAAATGAAATGGCATATTCAGGAATATTTGATAGGGAATTACTGGAAGTGTCCATTGTACACATGAATAGGTGATTGCTATGCCATTGAACCCTACAAGAAACCTCCTTCAGGAGTTAGTTTCCTAACCCCATAGCTGGAGGATCCCCTCCCTGTAATCGGTTATCATAGGATGCCAAATATGCATCTAGGTGTAAGGATGGTAGCTCAGAAGTAGAGGATGGACACTCGACTTGGAAAACAGATGCATTACAATGCACTCATTGTTGTCATTTGAAGATTAAAAGGATAGATCCACTGAATGGGTAGAATTAAGATTGGTATTATTTGTGGCATCACTAAACAAGAGAATAACAATATAGTATGCTTTTGCTCTTAATTATTCCTTGGGCAGTAGCCAATGGGCTGGCAAAAGGGTCTGAATATAGGGCTTCAGTAAACTGGAAGATCAAAGGAACCCCAAATAAGGAGTTATATTTTGGGAGTCCTTACGGACTTGGAGAGAAAAATAAAAGTGTGGTCATCTAATGGAAACCTTACTCCAGGGTGTGGCCCGTATTCCCAAGTTGGAACATTTCTGTCTTGGTGGATGCTGGTGTCTCAAAGTGTTGACAAATTCTCTCCACACTGCATAGGCTAGACTTTCTACATCCTCTGAGACTGTGTGACCTCTGATGTCTTGGTTCTGTTCTCAATACTGTAATAGTCATTTTATAGAAGCATCTTACAGACTTCTCCTGTTCATACAGAACTCAGTCCTCAGTCAAGGGTTGCTGCTTTCTAAAAAGAAAGTTTCTTTGTTTTTTTTTTCGTGGCTTTTCTAGTTCTTCCATGTAGAAGCTGTCACCAGGTCTGTTTCTTAGCCTGAGGCAAAAATCTCTTTAGCGGCATTTAACTTTTCAAAGGATATTCTCTCCAGTTATGGTGTTAAGATTTTGTAATATTTCTTTCCACTTGCTTGATTTATTGTTCATTCTTTTCCCACATAGCTCACAAGTCTTTTCTGCTAAATCTCCCAATTTTCACTTTAACCATTATTTTCACCTCAAACACACACTGTATCCTTGTAGTTAGTTGACTATTTTAACAAATTAAGATTTGCAAATGCGTATACTTAACACATCCCTAGATTAAAACCAGAAAGGGGAGCTGATGATATTTATAGCTTTGGGATAATTCAACAACGTGTGTGATTTTTGTATGAAAATATAATTACCATATTAGCATTTTGTTCTAGATTGTCAAAAGTTCAGAAATAACTGAAGTAAAACCTATTAATCGCCAAAGTTGTAAATAGTAAAAAAGTTTTGTACACACATCAAAAAGAGTGTTTGCAAATGGACCATTCAAACCAAAACATGAAATGAGGCTCAGGGGGCTATTGTTATAAAGAAATGTGAATAATGAGAATGTGGGGACAGTTTAATTTTTACAGTGATTGGTTGTAATATTAGACTTTTCTTAAACCATGAGGAATTGGTTAATGGTTACATCATACAACCTTAGGAAGCAGTTCAAGTTTTGCTTATCATTTCCTGGGGCATAAACAAGAAATGACCCAGGTCCAATTTAATTTGCAATTTAAGCTAAATTAAACTTTGCTTGTATGACTAAGCTGGTTTTGTCTGTTCGGGGATTTTTAAGACTGGGTCTCTTTTTTGTCAAGACAAACTTCCAAAGGTGAAGGGTTTATTTAAATTTTTGGGGAAAAAAAAGGCAAGAAATAATATGCGGATTTTATAGAAAATTTACTTTTTTACAGCTGAGTCATCTAGCTGCCAGGCTTCCCTGATAGCTCAGTTGTTAAAGAACCTGCCTGCAATGCAGGAGACCCTGATTCGATCCCTGGGTTGGGAAGATCCCCTGGAGAAGGGAAAGGCTACCCACTCCGGTATTATGGCCTGGAGAATTCCATGGAAGGGTCGGACATGACTGAATGACTTTCACTTTCACTTTTCACTTCATCTAATTGCCTATATATTTGTAACCGGTTATTTCTCCACCAATGGCACCCCGCTCCAGTACTCTTGCCTGGAAAATCCCATGGATGGAGGAGCCTGGTGGGCTGCAGTCCGTGGGGTCGCTGAGAGTTGGATACGACTCAGTGACTTCACTTTCACTTTCACTTTCAGGCTTGGAGAAGGAAATGGCAACCCACTCCAGTGTTCTTGCCTGGAGAATCCCAGGGATGGCGGAGCCTGGTGGGCTGCCGTCTATGGGGTCGCACAGAGTCGGACACGACTGAAGCGACTTAGCAGCAGTAGCAGCAGCAGCATATCTGCACAGTTAGTAGTACTCTAAGGATGCTAATCTTTGAATTAGCATAATCTTACTTTGAGAAAATATTTGTTTCTTCCTTGTAATTTTCCCTTTTATTTCTTCTTCTTTATGCATGTGGGAGGTTTTATGTTCATTATCACAGGAGAGGAATGTTAGCAGAAGTGGGGGAAAAGGGGGGGCTTACAGATGGCTTTGCATTTATTTTTTAAGGTTAAGATGTCAGAAGGAAACTTTCAGGTAAATAATGGTTATATTTAAGAAGCAAAAAGGTAGAATGCATTGTTTTTGAAGAAGCATAAATATATTTCTTAAAAGTCAAGAGAAGGGCCAAGAAGAGAGACCCATCTTTAGTCAGGATGCTGTTAGTCAGGGTGCTATGGAAGCAGCAATATAACTGTGAAGGACCATTTTCATGGTCCTTCATGGACCAACTTCATGGACCATTTTAGTAGCCAGTATTTAAAGTTCCCACTGAAATATGCATGCACAAAAGCTGTGTGGCAGCCTCAAGGGAATCAGCTACCCAATGAGAAGGGGCCACTGGAATGAAAATCTGGAGATTCAGTAATAACCTGTGTGAACAGATGAGGTAGGAACACATCGACCTCTCCAGGTTATGCCTTGGAGAGGCTTGAGATTCTGAAATAGAATATAATCATATAAAGTTATCTTTTGTTGGTCAGAAATTCAGTGGTGTCATTGAAAATGGCATCTCTTCCACGGTAACAAACGTTTTATTTGTTAAACAATGAAAGATGGACAAAATTCCTACCCATTAGATTAAGCAGCTATTCTTGCAGAATTCTTCCCCTTTAACAGAATAAATAGGAAAGAAGTCATGCAAATAATCCCTTGCTTTACAAAAAAAGTCTTCTCTAGTTTTAACACATGACCACTTGAAAATTTTCTTTTTCTATTTCAATTAAAGCATTTGGAGGTCTGGCTACAACTTTGGGTCATGTAGTTATGTTTTTATCCTCAAGGGGGCACTTTAATATAAGCTAAATCACTTCTCAGAAGTATTTTAAATTCTCTGTGAGCAAAGCGCTTGATTTCATGGAGCATCTGTCTTTCATGATACTGTTTTCCATGTGTATACCTGCACCCTTTTCAATGTTGCTCTAAAAACCAAATAGAGTTGTCATTGTATAAAATGTGGGATTGTAAGCTAGGCACATGCCATTCTTACCTTTTTCCTTTTATCACAGTTTCCTATTATATAGGCTTGTCAGATCAACTAGAAATTGATAGGTATTTTTGTTCTATGAATAGTAAGTAGAACTTGACTAGGTTGGATCCCTTGAATTATTTTTCACAGTGTTTTCTATTTTTCTAATGTTTGTATTTTAATCAAATATGTGTTTTTGGTTAATACCTCAGTCAAGTTGCAAATTTTCTACAATGGATGTTTCTTTTCACTTTGAAGAATAAAGGTGTTGGGAGACATTCCAGAATACTCTCAAGGAAGAAAAATAATTTCCCCTACACCCTTCTAACGTCTTAACTGAGACCCCCTGTAACAAAAGATAGATTAACAGGGGAAAAATATGTATTTAATAATATGTATACCTTCTGTATACATGGGAGATATAAATGTCAGAGGTAAATATTGAGGAGTAAGACAGCAACAGGCCAGCCTAGATTGAGACAGCTCAAAGGTAGAGCAGAGATGGAAACAGAAAAAAGAAAGGTGAAACAGCCAGTTCTACAGTATTTTCAAGACTGTAGTCACATGTGGCCTTCAAAGACAGAATCAAAAGTAAATTTACATTTTCTGCCACAGGTAAGAGATGTGTTGTCAGACCCAATCTGTGTACACGATACACACAGTGAGGCCAAAGAAATGGAAATATCAGAGTTTGGAGCAGAAAAAGGTTTATTGCAGGGCCAGGCAAAGAGAAATGGTGGCTCCTGCTCAAAAGTCCTGACCTTGAACTCTAGAAAGAGTTTTAAAGTCAACGGTTGGGGTGAGAGAGTGAGACTTTCTTCTGATTGATTGTTTGCTTGCTGGTGAGGTAACAGGAATCCTGGTTACCCTCCTCTCCCAAGGGGAAGAATCTTAGTTCCTGCAGAACAACTCAAAACCAGGGATCAAATTATTCTGCATATATCTTGAGGAGGAACTGGTACTGTTTTATCCCGGAACTTTTTTCCTGACTGCTTTTCCTTTGTTTCTGCAATTCCTTACTTCCCTAATTCAGTTCAGTTCAGTCGCTCAGTCATGTTCAACTTCAGCTTCCCTAATTAGTAACTGCTGATGCCTGCTCTTTGGAAATCAGGCAAGGCCCAGGAGACTAAAGCCTTTTTTACAATTAAGAGACAGGATGGGGAGAGGGGGTATGTCATCAAGAGGCTTTTGTACTCGGAAGGACCCTGCAGGTTCCCTCTTTTCTTTGATATTTCTTGGTCCTGAGGGGAACAGATGCAAGATAAGAAAGGGAATAAAGTTTTGGATTCTGTTGTCATTCAGTCACTGCCGTGTCCAACTCTTTGTGACCCCATGGACTGCAGCACAACAGGCTTCCCTGTCCATCACCAACTCCTGGAGTTTGCTTAAACTCAAGTCCATTGAGTTGGTAATGCCATCCAACCATCTCATCCTCTGTCGCCCTCTTCTCCTTTTGCCCTCAATCTTTCCCAGCATCAGGGTCTTTTCCAATGAATCAGCTCTTCACATCAGGTGGCCAAAGTGTTAGAGATTCAGCTTCAGCTTCAGCATCAGTCCTTCCAATAACTATTCAGAGTTGATTTCCTTTAGGATGGACTGGTTGGATCTCTTTGCAGTCTAAGGGACTCTCAAGAGTCTTCTCCAGCACCACAGTTTGAAAGCATCAATTCTTTGGCACTCAGCCTTCTTTATGGTCCATCTCTCACATCCATGGGCTTCCCTTGAGGCTCAGCTGGTAAAGCACCCACCTGCAAAGCGGGAGACCTGGGTTAAACCCCTAGATTGGGAATGTCCCCTGGAGAGGAAAAAGGCTACCCACTCCAGTATTCTGGCCTAGAGAATTTCATGGACTGTATAGTCCATGGGGTCGCAAAGAGTCAGAAATGACTGAGCAACTTTCACTTTCTTTCTCACATCCATATATGACTACTGGAAAAATTATACCTTTGACCATATGGACCTTTGTCAGTAAAGTGATATCTCTGCTTTTTAGTACACTGAATAGAGAGGTTAATCATAAACTTGGCAGGGGAATTTGATTTTAGGGGGAATAACTTTTAGAGGGATGAAATTCTGAAATGAATATTTATGCCTCTTAAATTATTTGAAATGAATTTTCTTGATAAAGTATTGTTACCTGAAAACTGAGTTTGCCTCTTGGTGAGTGCAAAGCCAAAAAACACAACCACAGCAAAGATAGAAGGAAGGGTTTATTTCTTGCAACAAGTAAGGAGAACACCAGAAATCTTTCCCAAAGCAGTGTCTGGCCCAAAAACAAAATGGGCAAGTTTTAAGCTAAAGGTACATGCATATTCATGAAACGGCTTGGTTGATAGAGTCCAAGCTTGAACTGACTGAAGTCACAATGGTCAGAAAACGCCTGTATCATTTTCTCTAAGGTTCTAGTTGATCTGGTAGTTGAGTGCTTCAGGCTAATTTTACCATTAAAATAGAAATGGGAGTCTTTACAACTGATGTTACTGTTGTTACTGATGTTGCTGTTGTTACTTCTCTTGCCTGACAGGTGGTATTTCTGAATATTTTTGTTCATTTCCTTAACATCATTTGCTGCTGAGATCTGTTCAAGGGCGAGCATCTTGGCTGGGTTTAGATCACAGAATGTATTAGGCCAAAAATGGCTTCTCTTATGTTAAGGAAGCCATGCCTGGTTTTCTTCCTCTGGGGTCCCCAACCCTACCTTTGTATATCATACTTGTAAGATCATTTAGTGTTAATAACTATACCTATTTATTTATTTATTTTCTTAGACATTGACAGATAAGTTATCAAGTAATAAAAAATAAAACATAATAAAAACTTTAAGACCTTTAATACATTTTCATATATTTTCTAAGTTTTAAATATTAACCGACATTTTCATCATCAACCATCAAAGTTTAATATTAAACTTTGTCTAACATTTTTACAAATATTTTTTCACTCTATGTACCAACAACTATTTTTAACACAGAATGCTTTTTATCACTCACTCTTAAATTCAGACTCTATGTAAGATAGATATTTAATTATAGAAGAAGTGATCAGCATATAAGTCAAATATAATACAAAGCTATGAAAACCACAAATAAAACTTTGAAGATTCTGTCTGCAGTGAACTATCTTATTTGCTAATCTCAACTAGGTAACTAGAAAAATTGTTTTATAAAGAAATGCTTTCTGTATGCTAGAAATCTTTTTTACAGAACCCTTCTTCAACACATGCTATATTTTTAATATAAATTTAATTTATTCAGATCAGCTCAGTCACTCAGTCGTGTCTGACTCTTTGCGACCCCATGGATGGCACCACACCAGGCTGCTCCATTGATCACCAACTTCCGAAGCTTGCTGAAACTCATATCCATCAAGTCGGTGATGCCACCCAACCATCTGAACCTCTGTTGTCCCCTTCTCCTCCTGTCTTCAATCTTTCCCAGCATCAGGGTCTTTTCCAAGGAGTCAGTTTTTTTGCATCAGGTAGCCAAAGTATTGGAGCTTCAGCTTCAGCAACAGTCCTTCCAGTGAATATTCAGGACTGATTTCCTTTAAGATGGACTGGTTGGATCTCGTTGCTGTCCAAGGGACTCTCAAGAGTCTTCTCCAACACCACAGTTTGAAAGCATCAATTATTCTGTGCTCAACTTTCTTTATGGTTCAACTCTCACATCCATACCTGACTACTGAAAAAAACACAGCTTTGACTAAATGGATGTTTCTTGGCAATGTGATGTCTCTGCTTTTCAATATGCTGTCTAGGTTTTTCATAGCTTTTTTTCCCAAGAAGCAAGAGTCTTTTAATTTCATGGCTGCAGTCACCATCTGCAGTGATTTCAGATCCCCTCAAAATAAAGTCTGTTACTGTTTCCATTGTTTCCCCATCTATTTGCCATGAAGTGATGGAACCATATGCCATTATCTTAATTTTCTGAATGTTGAGTTTTAAGCCAGTTTTTTTACTCTCCTCTTTCACTTTCATCAAGAGGTTCTTTAGTTCTTCTTTGCTTTCTGCCATAAGGGTGTTGTCATTTGTGTATCTGAGGTTTTGATATTTCTCCCAGCAATCTTGATTCCAGCTTGTGCTTCATCTAGCCTGGCATTTCACATGATGTACTCTGCATATAGGTCACAGAAAGCTAATCAAATTGATCACATGGACCATAGCCTTGTCTAACTCAATGAAACTGTGAGCCGTTTAATTTATTAATAGCTCTTAAATGCCTTTGTACTGTGTTGGGGTACTCAATTTTCTATCCTAGTGTCTTTATTAGTGAGTATTCCAACTGGAAATTTTCTATTCAAAAGTTTAAGTATAGGTTGTCAATATACTTGTTATAGTTAAAGTTCAAATTTCATATGAGTTTTGAATGGGAACAAAATATGCCACCCCAAAATGTGCTTCTTTGGCATAATGATTAATACAGCTGGTCATTTTAAGAAACAGTAGACATGGATGGCGCTCTGAAAACTGAGTAGAAGTTACCCTTCTGCTAGAAGTTTATACTTGTATGGAAATTTTTCATTTGTGATGGTGTCTTTCTAGCTGTATCAGGAAAGGACTATCTAAATCTCTAGAAACAATGAATGGAGAAGGCACCCACTTCAACCTGCATACACCCATGCCCTAGTTTACTGTGCTTTTCCTGGTAATCTATACCAATTCCTTAGCCCTACAATGTCTTCTTTTGTCTTTAGTTGGAGATAGTGTTTCAGGTGGTGGCTTGGCTATTTCAGAAAGTTACTTTGTTTTTCCTGGCTCTCCTATGTATATAGCAGGTATACATAGTATGAAACTTCAGTTTTCTTGTATTAATCTGTCTTATATGAATTTAATTATTGGACCAGCTAAAGAACTTAAAAAGGAAGAAGATACACTTTCTTCACCCCTATAGGTTTTTAGCAGCAAGAGAAGATAAAAATAAAAACATTGCTGTGAGTTGTATGCCATGCCTGGTGATCAAATTATCTTTGGGTTCAGTCCATGAATTAGTGTGCACTCTAGAATTATGGTTGAATTTCTTTTCTGGAATTCGGGAGGGATCACAGGATACTCAAGAATCCACAATAATGTGTAAAATCTGGGTCGATATATTTAGTCTAAAGAAAAGAGAACGTGAAAGTGAGGTCACTCAATCGTGTCTGACTCTTTGCAACCTTATGAACTATAGCCTACCAGTCCCCTCTGTCCATGGAATTTTCCAGGTAAGAGTATTGGAGTGGGTGGCCGTTTCCTTCTCCAGGGTGTTTTCCTGACCCAGGGATAGAACCTGGGTCTCCTGCATTTCAGGCAGACGCTTTACTGTCTGAGCCACCAGGGAAGCCCATATTTAGTCTAAGGGAGCAGTAACTTCAGAGAACTGGCACAGAGGCCCAAGTCTAGTACCTGTCATTTCCTGGCACAAGGAAGATTCCAGTTTTGTGGGTTTTTTGTTTGTTTGTTTGTTTGTTTACAATTACTAAAAACTGGAAGCAAGAAATGTCCATAAATAGTTATTGATATCATGGTGTCCCAGGTACCCCCTCTACTCAACTACAAACCTACTGAAAAGAATATGTCCACATTAAGGACCAGGAGACTTTATTGGAAAAATATGAGAAAGAAGCCAAATTTCTGGTGCTCAGGCATAGGAAACATGGGAAAATCCAAAGAAAACGAAACGTGTAAACATATATATTATAACTGATTACGCTTTACCTAATAGTTTTGCTCAACAAGTTTGTGGCCCCAAAATTAATTATATTAACATTAAAAACTGAAGCCAAGCCTCCTTGATCTGTTGCTCCACCTGCTGCTGCTGCTGCTAGGTCGCTTCAGTCGTGTCCGACTCTGTGTGACCCCATAGACGGCAGCCCACCAGGCTCCCTCGTCCCTGGGATTCTCCAGGCAAGAACACTGGAGTGGGTTGCCATTTCCTTCTCCAATGCATGAAAGTGAAAAGTGAAAGTCAAGTCGCTCAGTCGTGTCTGACTCTTCACAACCCCGTGGGCTGTAGCCTACCAGGCTCCTCTGTCCATGGGATTTTCCAGGCAAGAGTACGGGAGTCGGTTGCCAGTGCCTTCTCTGGTTGCTCCACCTAAGATCACCCATTTCTTAAGAGCTTTGAGGGTTTGAATGATTTCAAGGCAGTGAATCAGCAGGTGATATTCATTTCTCACAGACATTAATTAGACCTTTAGGCTCACAGTACTGGAGAGTTTAGTGATTAAACTTATACACACTAGGGGGTTACCCAGACAGGCCTCCCTTCCATATGCTTTGCTTTTCTCTTTAGGCTACTGTACTACTAGACAGCATTCATTAAGATGTTTAATTTCCACAAAACTAATAAAGTTGATAGTTTAAAAATGCATAAATATAATGTTATAAAACAGAATTTTATAGGGAAGTGTCTTGGAGACACTTGGAAAAAGCGGAGTTTTATTTTTCTTCCTTTTGAACTTGAGCTAAACTCTTGAAGCGCCAGTTAATTGGGTGTCAAGATATCAAACAATAGGAAGGACCAATAAGCTTTCAGTGGTCTCCTCCCTGAGAACTTATGTTGGAGAAATGATAAGTGAACTTTAAAGCTTTAGCTTTTCTGTCTCCTCTTAACCTTTACAACCCTTATATCCATTTATAAGAAAGCTTCAAGTACCAAGCAGAGATCCAAAGAAAGATCAGAAAATGAGATTGGACTATTGCTATTTTTCTGGCAGAAAGGTTCACTCGTCTAAAACTGGCCAAATGATTCCATAATATAGACTTTTGTTACGTTCTTCCCAGAGATAAAGGTAAAAAAACGAGTAATAAAAATGAACTTTTCTATTGTACACATGGATTAACTTCAGGGAAAGTAAAGCAAAGTATAAATACATGCATACACAATTACACATATATATGGCTTCCTTGATAGCTCAGTTGGTAAAGAATTCTCCTGCAATGCAGAAGACCCCTGTTCGATTCCTGGGTTGGCAAGATCCCTTAGAGAAGGGATAGGCTACCCATTCCAGTATTCTTGGGCTTCCCTTATGGCTCAGCTGGTAAAAAATCCACCTGCAATGCAGGAGACCTGGGTTTGATCCCTGGATTGGGAAGATTTCCCCTGGAGAAGGGAAAGGCTACCCACTCTGGTATTGCACACACATAAGTAGCCATTTGTTTACACGACAGTGATTTTTTCCTACTGTAAATAACCTCAGATATTTGTTCAGTATATTTTCTTGAGAAAATATTTCCTGAAACATACCCTGCATATTAATAATTGTGAATCTGTTATAAAAAAGCCTGTGATTTGAAATAATAAGCCATCAAGAACCACTATTAGGGCTTTTCCTGGGGCACAAAGATTAACATTAGTCCCAAAGAAACTATTGTGTAGTCAGCATAGAAAGAATGACTATAATTTGTTCCAGAGGTTAAAAATAAACATCATGGTGGTGTTTAAATGAATAATAATATACAAGGAAATGTCATTGCTATTTCTGTAAGTCATCTATTACTAAACAAGTCTGCGATTCTGTAACTGAAGAGACATGAAAAATACCAAGATTAAAGGAGTTTATCCTTAGGGCTGAAACACATCTAGTGTTTTTGGAGAAAGAATGTTTTGAGGAAAAGAAGCGGATAAAGTGCTGATATAGGTACACATTCTTAAACTCTGCAACTAAAGATTTTTCTTTTTCACAAAAGCTGACAGAGAGAAACACTAGTATATATGTGTGCTCTGGTCATCTGATGCGCAGGCCCTGATGAGGCTGACCTGGTGCCACAGCAGCATTTCTTCAGACTATCAAATTCTCTCTTTTCTCCAAATTATTATTTTTATTTTTCTAGAAACTTTCACCTGTATCAATATCCTTTTGAGAAGTTAGAGAATATTTGGAGAAAAAAATCTTGATGACAACTTGGGCCTTAGGCTATAATATGAGAGAGCTCAGATGTGGGCCAAACTAAGGGACCAAGAGAAAATGTAAGATTGCAAGATGGGAGAAATAAACCAGCTGAAGTAGTCTCTGAAGTCTACATGTCTTCTCCATCATCTTCAGCACTCTTCAGCTAGACAAATGTGCACCTGCATACACACACACACACACACACACACACACACACACACACAGGGACCATGTCTTCAGTTGAGGTTCCAAGGCTTCAAAATGTTGGAAGTATCTTTGGAAATAGTAAAGAAGTCTAAGAAGTAGGACTTATTAGGCTGATATAGGTGGAATAAAGGCAGTTAGTGTTTCAGAAAGCAGAAAAGCGTGTGGAAGTCAGTGAGTCAGAAGCTTTAAATTTGGTATTTCAGTCAAGGTTAAAAAGAAGGATAAGAGGCAGAGGGTGAACTAGCTCATGCCTACCTTTTATAAATCTGTAAATGCCCATGTTTAGGACACAGTAGTTTCTGTCATCCTGATTTGATAATCATCATTGTCAAACTCTAGATGCATTGGTAGAGCACATTTTGAATCTGCAGATTTTAAGGACAAGTCCTTTGGGCCCTGGTGAACCACAAAATTCACTCTATGACATATCTGAAGCGTTGTTATTTTTCTAATGTCTAAACATTAAATAAATAAGAAAATGTGAATAAGAAACTAGCTATTAAGGACTTCAGATGTAACTTGCTAAGTTTCTTACTATATTCTTTTCTTCAAGAAATGTGACTCTGAGCTTTACTTGTTTTTATTTTCTCTCTCTATGCTCTTTTATAATTTTATGGGAGAAAATATTTCAGCTCCTTATTGTGCAACTTTTGAAAATGAAAGCAAAGGAAAGCCATCAAAAGAAATAATCATCAAAATGCATATGGGGGTGATTATATATTAGTACTAAGGGAAAAAAGCATAAAATATTGTTTAGGTTGGCATAAGGGAAAATGACCAGTGGCAAAGTGCCTGTCTGTGTTTGAGGTGGAGGAGCTGATATCTGATGAGTGTAGACATTGTATGGTTTGAGGTCAACCAAATGAAGAGAAATTTTGAGGATATGACATTGCATATGTAGTTTGGGTGTCATACGTGTCATACTATATTTCAAATCTGTGGGAAAAAACTGATATTTATAGGATATAAATTTAAGGCTTCCCATATGGCACAGTGGTAAAGAATTTGCCTGGAGACTCAAGAGACACGGGTTCAGTTCCTGGGTCAAGAGGATCCACTGGAGTAGGAAATGGCAACTCACTCCCATATTCTTGCCTGGGACATTCCATGGAGAAGCCTGCCAGGCTACAATCCACAGGGTGGCAAAGAGTTGGACACAACTGAGCACACACACATTCAGGATAGAATAAAAAATACAGAGGAATAATGCTAAGTGAAAGAGAAGAGTGAAAAAATTGGCTTAAAACTCAACATTCAGAAAACTAAGATCATTGCATCTGGTTCCATCACTTCATGGTAAATAGATGGGGAAACAATGGAAACAGTAACAGACTTTATTTTGGGGGGGCTCCAAAATCACTGCAGATGGTGACTGCAGCCATGAAATTAAAAGACACTTGCTTCTTGGAAGAAGTTATGACCAACCTAGACAGCATATTAAAAAGCAGAGACATTACTTTGCCAACAAAGCTCCATCTAGTCAAAACAATGGCTTTTCCAGTAGTCATGTATGGATGTGAGAGTTGGACTATAAAGAAAGCTGAGCTCAGAAGAATTGATGCTTTTGAACTGTGGTGTTGGAGAAGACTCTTGAGAGTCCCTTGGACTGCAAGGAGATCCAACCAGTCCATCCTGAAGGAAATCAGTCCTGAATATTAATTGGAAGGACTGATATTGAAGCTGAAACTTTAATACTTTGGCCACCTGATTCGAAGAACTGACACATTTGAAAAGACCCTGGTGCTGGGGAAGATTGAAGGCAGGAGGAGAAGGGGACGACAGAGGAAGAGATGGTTGGATGGCATCACCAACTCAATGGACATGAGTTTGAGTAAACTCTAGGAGTTGGTGATGGACAGGGAAGCCTGGTATGCTGCAGTCCATGAGATCGCAAAGAGTCGGACACAACTGAGCAACTGAACTGAACTGAATGATAAGGCTGTAACTGAGGGTTCTCTTGAAACACTTAGAATGTCTTCAGATTTTTCAAATGTTTCTTTAAAGTGAAAATCGTAACTTCACTTTTACCCTGCAGATCTCTTTAAATCTAAAGCAAGGGTCTTGTAGATAGCAGTTGGTTTATTTTTTAATATATTTAGTCACTCTGTATCTTTTGATTGGTAAGTTTAATCTATTTACATATAAAATAATTATTGATAAGTAAGGACTTATTATTTCCATTTTGTTAGCCATTTCCTGTTTTGTTCTTATCTTGTCTTCTTTTTTCTTGCTATCTTTCTGTGTGTGAGTGGTGACATACTTTGATTCTTTCCTCTTAACTACTGTGTATCTGCTGTAGATTTTTCTTTTATGGTTACCCTGAGGTTTGCAACAAATCTCTCATAGTTCTAACAATCTATTTTAAGCTGATAACAACAAAAGCTGTACACTTTTACTTCCACCCCCTATACTTTGTTATTGACATCAGCATTTACTTCCTTTTATATTGCGTAGCCATTAAAAATTTTTTGCAGTCACAATTATTCTTAATAATGTCTTTTACCTTTTGTAATAGGATTAAAAGTGATTTACATGGCATCATTACAATATTACAGTATTCAGTGTTTGTCTATGTGTTTACCTTTACCAGTGAGATATGTGCAAGATTTTGTATTGCTTTTTAGCATCTATTCATTTCAATTGAAGGATTCCCCTTGGTAATTCTTATGGGGAAGGGCTAGTGTAAACAAACTGCCTCAGGATTTTTCGTTTTTTGTTAATCCAGTGAAGTCCTTTATTTTTTTGTACTATACTCCTTTATTTATTTTTTTTTGTACTATAAATGTAAATGCATATACAGTAAAAGTTACTGAGAAAGCCATGGAATAAAATGGAGGTAGAATAAAGGAAGTAATAAGAGAAACTACAAAGAAAATAGTAAAGAATAATCCCATGAATAACTGCAGGAAGAGAAAGGGTACCCTTACATGACATGAGGTCAAACAGGTCCACACGTTTATCACCCACTAGCATTAGAGAAGGCAATGGCAACCCACTCCAGTGTTCTTGCCTGGAGACTCCCAGGGACGGGAGAGCCTGGTGGGCTGCCGTATATGTGGTCGCACAGAGTCGGACATGACTGAAGCGACTTAGCAGCAGCAGTAGCAGCAGCAGCATCTAAGTCTTATAATTTTTTCCCCTAAGACTTACTGTTTTTATTTAAAAGTAGGACTCCACCAAGTATGTAAGATATCTTCAGTCTCAAAACACCATCCTCAAGTTGACCTCCTCCAATATTTTCCATTCCATAGTTTGAAAGGCTTTGTGCTCTGTAATGGGATGCCAGGTTGGAAAATTGAAAGGACATGATTACTGCTGAAATAATCAGAGTTCTAAAGGGAGATAAGCCAGCTTGTGAGTCTGTATCTATCCATAAAATGCACAATGAGTTTATTGTCTGTCTGCCAGCATTCAAAACAGCCTCTGACTGAACGATAGTACCAGAAATCCAAATTTAAGCAATTATTCTGGCATACTGTAGCTGCCGGCAGTGTACATAGCTTGACACGGTCATTAGTTTTTAAGCTGCTTTAGAGAAAATGTGTTACCAGAAACCCAATTTACTCCTGACGGAATACAATTGGGCTACCAGTGCATGGAGACTGTCAAGGGTTTCTTCTAAGGAAAGAAGGCTGCTGACATAAGGTGCCCTGTATTTGAAATATATCTATACATCTAGGGATTTTTTAATACTCAATTTTTTGCCTCCTTATCGATTATAAATATCTCTTTCCCTCTGCTAAGTAATAGTTAACATAAACAAAGAACATTTTGTCCTATACTAAAGCCCTACAGCATGGATAATGGCATCCTATTCAAAACGATGGTGGGACAGCTGGCCTGCATGTTGGTAGTGAAATTTAAAAAAAGGGTAACAGAAATGTATGCCAAGTGGGGAATAAGTTTACATGCAGTAAGAGGTGACTGAGAACTTCAGAGGTTGGAAACTGTCTTCATGTGCCCTCACCCCTGGCTCCACCAAATCCTGACATTTGAAACTTTAAACATGAATTTGAAAGACATGTCACAAGATGAAGAAAAAAGTCTCAGCCTGATGAACATGAGTATGTTTTAATATAATGATGTACTTTGAACTCTCAAGTAGCAAAACAGCTGAAATACTGACTGTTAGCCAAAAGTCACTTGTTTCTGGTTAGCATTTAGAACCTTGTTGCAAGATCAGGGACTTTTTTTTAAATTCAGTCCAAAATACTGTAAAAGTTTCTCAAACAAAGGAGTGTAGGCTGGGGGGATTAAATATTCTATGAAGAGGGAAGAAAATGGGGAAGGGAATATGATATTTAAGAAAAATTCTCTGTTTAAGGCACATGATGTGTGAGTTTGGTCATCGGAGAAGAGATTGTCAGATTAACTTCAGTGCATATGTTAAAGAACATTCGATAGGTAGGTGATAAACAGGTTGGTTGATGCGTGTATTTATTAAACAAATGTTTAGTATATATCTACTATATTCCAGGCATCATACCATTCAGATTCTGAAAATACAGCAGTGAATAAGAGATGTTTCAAGCTAGCAAGTGAATTGATTCTTAAGTGAATGATTCACAATAAACACATTGGGTTATTTCAGTGGTGACACATCTTAAAAAGAAATTGAAGCAAGCTCCCATCACAGCTTACAAGTGTTCAACGTTAGATATGGGGGTTAAGAAAGATCTGTCTGAGGTGGTGACATGTGAGTTGGCCACGTGTAAGGAAGAAAGAGATGCTTCAGGCAGAGGAATGGCACTTACAGTGACCCTGAAAAAAATGAGCTTAAGAAAGAAAAGAGGACCAATGTGGCTAAATCTTACTGACAAAATGTGAGGATGCAGTTTATAACAGATGAGAAACAGAGGCAGAGATTGGGTCATGGAGAAACTCTGAGGCTAGTGAAAAGCCCAGCTGTAAATCACTGTGGATTCTAAGAAGACAGTTTGCTAACTAACAGACTTGTGGCTGTATGGCAGGAAAGACACGATAATGACTTAGACATTGTGTCTCATGAAGATGGATAGATTTGAGATGTGTTTTGAAAGTAGTATTAATAGGAATTTCTCAGTCATTGGATACAGGAATTGATGAAATTAAAAAGTAGCAAAAATAGTTCTTGGCTTTTGATTTGAGCCCCAGACTGAAAACCACCCAAATATTCCTTCAAAAGGTATATAGTTAAAGCAAAATGTAATCCATTCATACTATGGTATACTACTCAGCTATTATTCAAGCAACGATTCATACAAGCAACGGCTTGGATGATGCTGAATTCAGGGGAATTACTTTGAGTGAAAAAAGCCAATTTCAAAAGGTTATATACACAGTGATTCCATTTATATAGTGTTATGAAACAAAATATACAGAGGTGAAGATATACTGGTAGCCAGGGATTATGGAAGGGAGTAGGAAAGATGTAGCTGTTGCCTTACAAGGGTTTTATGTATGATCCTAGAGATGAAAATATTCTGTGGCTGTGATGGTCACAGAAAAAAAAACAAACCCTATACATGAGACAAAATTTCATAGAACTAAATACAAGCACAGACAAATGAATGCCTATAAAAGATGAAATATGAATAAAATGAGTGGATTACATTGATAGGAAATGTATGGTTATAACCTGTAACTATAGTTAAGCAAGATGTTATAATGAAGAGGAAATCTTGAAATGGAAATTCAGTAAATAGAATTTCTCTGTTATCTTATAATTGTATATAAATCTACATCTCAAAATTTAAAAAAATTTAACTCCTGGCATTATGAAGAGAAGGTAAAATTGGATAGCTACAATATCTGCGATCTCAGTGAGAAAATTTATGGAAGGATAGCTGTTGGTTTTATGGATTACATCATTCAAATTGCTCTTTTTAAATTCTCTTCTCTTGGATTGTGGCTGCTTGTGTTACAAACAAAAATAGAAGTAATTCCCTGTAGTGACTATCTCTGTTCCCTTAACAACACTTCTTTCACCTTTGCATTGAATTTTAGCCACAAGGTGAGTTCTGTAAGTGCTTTCATATTGTGAGTGATGCACCACCGGTAACAAAATCACCTGGTATGTTAATAGAACAGTGCAGAGTCCTACACTACCCCCTGGGCTACTCAGAACCTGGGTGCAGAGTAATTGTCTCCAAGAAATGGTGTAAGGCTGCTTCTAAATGATGCCAGCACTTTAGTACTAGATGAAATACCCTTTTTATAGAAAGGAAAGGAGTAAGCATCTTGGTTGAGGACATGCTTTGAAGCCAGCCAGGCATATGTCGGCTTTCTTTATCCATCACATCTTAACTATTGGAATTCCATCAAATGTATTGACTTTTTAAAATCTCAACTTCTTCTTTTTTTAAATACTAATAATAGCACATGATTTGGTGAAGAGTCAATGTTAACAATTTGTATTGCTTGGAAAATTGACTGAAAAAAAAACTACACAGTATTATCCATACCTCTTTACCTCTCACTCCCTCTATCCATGTAGGTATGGATGGATGGATGTATCTATTTGTGGTATCTACTTTTTTTTCTATAAATTTGATATGTAAATGCTTATATGTTTCCTATTTTAAACTGTAAACATTTTAGGACAAAGACTTGGATTTTTTCTTTAGTATCTCATTAAGGTCCTGGATGCCCTATTGTTGCTGTTGTTCAGTTGCTCAGTTGACTTTTTTAAAATATTAACCAACATTTTCATCAACAATCAAATTTAAATATTAAACTTTGTCTACCATTTTTACAAATATTTTTTCACTCTGTGTACCAATAACTACTTTTAATATAAGAATGCTTTTTATCACTTACTCTTAAATTCAGACTCTATGTAAATTTAAGATGTTTAATTATAGAAGAAGGGATCAGCATGTAAGTCATAAACAATAAAAAACTGAAAAGCACCAATAAAACTTTGAAGATTATGTCTGCAGTGAACTATCTTATTTGATAATCTTAACAAGGTTAAAAAAAAACAACTAGAAAAATTGTTTTATAAAGAAATGCTTTCTGTATGTTAGAATTCTTTTTTTATAGAACTGTTATTCAACACATGCTATATTTTTAATATAAATTTAATTTGTTCAATTGAGTTCAGTCACTCAGTCTTGTCCAACTCTTTGTGACCCCATGAACTGCAGCATACCAGGCTTCCCTGTCCATCACCAACTCCCAGAACTTGCTCAAACTCATGTCCATCGAGTTGGTGATACCATCCAACAATCTCATCCTCTTTCATCCCTTTCTTCTCCTGCCTTCAATATTTCCCAACATTAGAGTCTTTTCGAATGAGTCAGTTCTTTGCATCAGGTGGCCAAAGTATTGGAGCTTTAGCATTAGCCCTTCCAATGAATATTTAGGGTTGATTTCCTTTAGGATGGACTGCTTTGATCTCCTTGCTGTCCAAGTGACTCTCAGGAGTCTTCGTCAGCACCACAGTTAGAAAGCATTAATTATTTGGTGCTCAACCTTCTTTATGGTCCAACACTCACATCCATACATGACTACTGAAAAAAACATAGCTTTGGCTAAATAGATGTTTCTTGGCAATATAATGTCTCTGCTTTTTAATATTCTGTCTAGGCTCTTCATAGCTTTCTTTCCCAAGGAACAAGTGTCTTTTACTTTTATGGCTGCAGTCACCATCTGCAGTGATTTTGGAGCCCAAGAATATAAAGTCTGTCACTGTTTCCATTTCCATTTTTTCCCATATATTTGCCATGAAGTGATGGGACCAGATGCCATGCTCTTAAATTTTTTGAATGTTGAGTTTTAAGCCAGCTTTTTCACTCTCTTCTTTCACCATCATCAAAAGGCTCTTTAGTGCCCCTTCACTTGCCACCATTAGGGTGGTATCATCTGCGTATTTGAGGTTATTGGTATTTCTCCCAGCAATCTTGATTCCACCTTTTGATTCATTCAGCCTGGCATTTTTCATGATGTACTCTGCATAAAACTAAAATATGCAAGGTGACAGTATACAGCTTTGATGTACTCCTTTCCCAGTTTTGAACCAGTCCATTGTTCCATGTCTGGTTCTAACTGTTGCTTCTTGACCTGCATATGAGTTTCTCAGGAGGTAAGTAAGGTGCTCTGGTATTCCCATCTCTTTAACAATTTTCCACAGTATGCTGTGATCCACACAGTCAAATCTTTAATGTAGTCAGTGAAGAAGATGTTTACCTGGAATTCCCTCACTTTTTCTATGATCCAGTGGATGTTGGCAATTTGATCTCTGGTTCCTCTCCCTATTCTAAATCCAGCTTGAACATCTGGAAATTCTTGGTTCATACACTGTTGAAGCCTCCCTTGAAGAATTTTGAGCATTACCTTGCTAGTATGTGAAATGAGCACAATTATATTGTGGTTTGAACATTCTTTGGCATTGCCCTTCTTTGAGATTAGAATGAAAACACATTTTCCAGTTTGCTAAGTTTTCCAAATTTGCTAACATATTGCATGCATCACTTTAACAGCATCATCTTTTAGGATTTGAAATAGCTAAGCTAGAGTTCTATCTCCTCCACTAGCTTTGTTCATAGCCATGCCCACTTGACTGCACATTCCTGGTTGTCTGGCTCTAGCTGAGTGACCACACCATTATGTTTATTGGGGTCATTAAGACCTTTTTTGTATAGTTCTTCTGTGCCTTCTTGCCACCTCTTCCTAATCTCTTCTACTTCGGGTTAGGTCCTTGCCATTTCTGTCCTTTATTATGCTCATCTTTGCATAAAATGTTCCCTTGGGATCCCTGATTTTCTTGAAAAGATCTCTATTCTTTCCCATTCTATTGTTTTCTTCTATTTCTTTGCATTGTTCACTTAAGAAGGTTTTTTTCTCCTTGCTTTTCTCTGGAGCTCTGCATTCAGTTTGGTGTATCTTTGTCCTTTATCTTTCACTTCTTTTCTCAACTCTTTGTAAGGCTTCCTTAGATAACTGTTTTGACTTGTTGCATTTCTTTTTCTTGGGGATAGTCACTGCCTCCTGTACAGTGTTACCAACCTCCATCCATAGTTCTTCAGGCACTCTATCTGGATACTCTGGTTGATTGAAAAAGTTCTTGATTGACATCATCTTTAGTTATGCTGCTGCTGCTGCTGCTGCTAAGTCGCTTCAGTCATGTCCGACTCTGTGCGACCCCATAGACAGCAGCCCACCAGGTTTCCCCATCCCTGGGATTCTCCAGGCAAGAACACTGGAGTGGGTTGCCATTTCCTTCTCCAATGCATGAAAATGAAAAGTGAAAGTGAAGTCGCTCAGTCATGTCTGACTCTTCCCGATCCCATGGACTGCAGCCTACTAGGCTCCTCCATCCATGGGATTTTCCAGCCAAGAGTACTGGAATGGGTTGCCAATGGGTTGCCATTGCCTTCTCCATCTTTACTTACAGATGTTGATAAATTTGGAAAAAGATTAGCTTGTAGGTACTTTGTCCAATATTGTGAGAAGCAATTAACAAAATCCATGAATTATTTCTTTGCTATATCTTCTTATGTAACGTTCAAGTTCATGTTTGTCACCAGGACTTGATATTGACTTATCTTTCCAGAACACTTGGGCCCATTTTTTTGTCATTTACCTTATCTCTAAATTGGCCTCAAAAGAAACGTAATTATTAATTAAATATTGACAGAAGATGAGCCATTATATTCCAGCGTCTAACTAATACGCTGTTAAATATTATGGATCCATGAAAATTAACTCCCTGTTTTGAAATAAATAATTTCTGTTTATTTTATCTCATTTTTGAGCTTACAAAAAGTCAGGCATATAACTCAGTTCAATGCAAATATACCCCTGACAGAACTGGAGGGTTTACCAGCTCTGCACATCTTGGCATAGATATTTGTTGAAAACAAATATATTTTTTTCCCTTTCTCATTCTGCTGACATCTTAAGAACCACTATATTTATAGAATCATTGTGGCAAATTAATCTCTAAATGATGTATGAAATGAAATATCCTTGCCAACTTTGGATAATCGACTGGGATTTGCTGTGCTCAGTTACTTCTTTGAATGTGTATTTGTGTTCAATTGTATTTATTGTTCCTCTTTTATTTTTTTACTGTAAATGTATTTAAATATTTTTTTCAAAAATTAATCTAAGATATTGGGATAATCATTTAGACCTGATAAACAATTATTGAGATTAACTTCAGAAATTATATTGTGGAATATAAATGTATGCACATATTATTTATGTGCAGAAACAAACTTTTAATTTATTTAGGTTACAGCAACTTTCCAAAGTCACTTAGGTCAATTATGTGCTAAGTATGTAAATTTATTCAAAAAATTCTGAGCCACATTAACAATACCTGAAAATTCTTGCACTGTACTAACATCAAAGAGCTGAGTCACACATGTTTAAGATTGATATAAGATCCTTGAGTTTCAGACTATCCACAGGTTTCAAAATTAAAAAGCATTAAATATATTAAACCATAGAGATTTGGAAAAGAGAAATGCTCTTTGAACTTCAATTTAAAGTTTGAATAATGGACTTTTTTCTCATTGTAAAAATAGATGCTTATTTTTTCTGAAAATAATGTAACATCATCAGTCACTATGAATGTTTTCAAATACCCCAGGAGGATAAATACATATTTAATGTAACAAAAAATATAAGTAAATGTCCAAAGAAGAGACTCTGTTACAGATACAGCAAGTATTCATAACCATTTACCCTCTTTTCCTTGGGCATATTTTAGTTTAATTCATCTTTTCTCAGGATACAAGATAAAGAAGAAATGGAGCTAGCACCCTCTAGTCATGATGCAAGGAATAAAATCTTAATATCAACTAATAATTCACCATTTCTACCTCATTTCTTTTTATATTTCAGAGAAGTATTTTCTCTCTTTTTAAAATTGAAATATAGTCAATTTACATTATTGTGTTGGTTTCTGGTAAACAGCAAAATGATTCAGTTATATATATATATGTATACATGCATATATATATATATACATACACTATTTTTCAGATTATTTTGCATTATAGGTTATTACAATATATTGAATGAAGTTCCCTATGTTATACAGTAGGTCCTTGTTGTTTATCATTTTTATATACACTGATTTGTATCTGCTAACCCCAAACTCCTAATTTATCCCTCCCTGCCCTTTCTCCTTTGATAGCCATCAGACTGTTTTCTATGTCTGAGAGCCTGTTTTGTAATAAGTTCCTTTGTGCCATGTTTTAGATTCTATGTATAAGATATTATAGTTACTTGTCTTTCTCTGTCTGATGTACTTCAATTAGTATGATATTCTCTAGATCTATGCATGTTGCTGGGCTTCCCCAAAAGCTCAGTGGATAAAGAATCCACCTGCAATGCAGGAGATGCAGGTTCAGTCCCTGGCATGGGAAGATCCCCTGGAGGAGGAAATGGCAGCCCACTCCAGTATTCTTGCCTGAGAAATCCCATGGACAGAGGAGTTTGGCGGACTACAGTCCATGGGGTCACAAAGAGTCAGACATAACTGAGCAATTAAATACTTATCCATGTTGCTGCAAATGGCATTATTTCATTCTTTATTATGGCTGAGTAATATTCCATTGTGTATATACATACACAAAATCTTTTTTATCCATTCTTTTGTTGATGGACATATTTCTGTGTCCATATGTTGGCTGTTGTCAATAGTGCTACTAACATTGGAATGCATGTATATTTTTGAATGAGTTTTCTTCTTTTCTGGATGTAAGTCTAAGAATGAGATCACAGGATCATTTAGTAACTCTATTTTTCATTTTTCAAGGAACCTCCATGCTATTTGCCCTAGTGGCTGCACCAATTTACATGCCCACCAACAGTGTAGGAGGGTTCCCTTTTCTCCACATCCTCTCCAGCATTTATTGTTTGTAGATTTTTTGATGATGGCTTTCTGCCCAGTGTATGATATCTCCCAATGTGTGATATCTGTAATTTTGATTTTCATTTCTCTAATAATTAGTGATGTTGAGCATCTTTGCAAGTGCCTTTTTAACCATCTGAATGACTTCTTTGGGGTAATGTCTATTTAGGTCTTCTGCCCATTTTTCTTTTTTTTTTTCCTTTTCAGCTGCTTGAGCTGTTTGTCCCTTTTAAATTTACACAGACAAACTGTTCAAGGCATCTTGAGAGACTTAGGTTGATGTCTGTCCCTACCTTAAGTTGGATTTCCCATGAAAAAGATTTGGAGAAGAGATTCTACCTAAGGATTTATTAATAATTGGAGAGTGCTCTTGGGAATAACTTCTGCAGAAGCAGGCTTGAGTGGAGGAAGCTAATTTCCAATGCAGTTGGAAGAGAAAGAAAGTGATAGTGTTAGTTGCTCGTGGTGTCCTGTGTCTGACTCTTTGAGACCCCATAGACTGTAGCCTGCCAGACTCCTCTGTCCATGAAATTCTCCAGGCAAGAATACTGGAATGAGTAGCCATTCCCTTCTCCAGGGAATCTTCCTGACCCAAGTATCACACCTGGGTTTCCTGCATTGCAGGAAGATTCTTTACTGTCTGAGCCACCAGGGCAAGCCCACAATCAATTTAATGAGAAGTTCTAGAATTGGGACAGCTCTTAATCTTTGTGCCAGATTGAGGCTAGCTGGATAGGTCTGTATCTCCCCACACTGATCTGCCCCTGGAGAGAGTGAGCCATAGAGTGACACAATACACTTTGGCCAAGTGCAAGTCTCTGTTAGCGTCTCAGCTGTGAGTCACTGGAAGCCTAAATCTCCAGAGCTTTAGTGTCCCATTCACAATGGTCAGAGGTGATATTATATAGTACAAAGTCCTGCCAAAATCAAATATTCTGTAAGATCTTATACAATGGTTCTGTTCATTACACTTTCAATAGGAAAGGATAATCCATACCTGTGTCATATTTATTCAAGTCAATAAGGATTACTGCATTTCCAGGGTATAATTTGTTGTAATCAATTAATCACTATGTGGATAATTAGCAGCTTCACAGAATGATCTTTGATTGGTGCTCAGTATTGATTTCTGTTTCTGTAAGATCTGAGATTCCCCAATAGCAGTAGCTAAATTCAGTTTGGAGAATGGAAGGCTAACAGTTGATAGCTGTTAGACTCCATTCCAAACCAGTTTAGACTCCACCTCTGGTCATCACTACTCTATTCATGAGCCTGCTCTTGGAGAGCTGAAGAAAGGGGTGGGTTGACATCAACTGAATGAGTTGTTGGATCTACACAGCTTTTTAGGGCCTCTTCCATGTGGGTTGCCTTGTATCCACCCCCGTAAGGCCATCTGTATAACTCTTGTCCACGGCTCCTTATCCTCCCCCATCCTCTCACTCTCGTTCAAGGCCCCAGTCAGCTAGCCAAGCCATTTACTACCCCTTTTATTTCACATGCATACTGATTTTAAGATACTTCTATGTAGCAAGTCAATGAGTAGGTGTGACACCTAAGTAAGGCTCAGCACCGTGGGAGGATTTCACCTCATTATTACCTTTCAACACCACCTCTGACTGAATGTTAATGAAGTAGCAATACACTTTTTTCTTCACACCTATACACAAAGCCACATCATCCATGAGCTGCCTTTAGGTCACATCCTTTTCTATCATAAGAGACTTCTTCCCAATGTAGATACAAGCGTGAGTTGAGAGAGCTATAATTTGAATATTTTCAAAAACAGATATAAGGATTATGTAATCTATCTTCTAGGTTTATTGAGAGAAAAAATAAGATAATGAATATATAAAATCTATTGGAATATCAGAAATTATGCTATTATTTGTATTTTTTATCATATAACAAAATGAAAATGATATTATGATAAGCAGAGACTCAGTAACCAGATTAGCTACAATAACAAGAGTTAATAAAAGAAGACTGTGTCAAAATGTAAAGTAACATACTGCTTCTTTCATCAAGGAGATCTTGATATAAACAAACAAACAAATGGAAGATTACTGAAACAGTTGCAAGGAATAATGCTCCCAGGACAAAGCTCGATTACGTCACAAATTTTCTTTGATTCTTTACACTCAGAAGAAAGGTGTTTTAGGCTCTGAAAGCATATGTTCCCTAACTAGTCCTGTATGTTGATGATCAGGTTAATTTCTCTTTGTAGATTAGCTAATCAATTACACACAGACACACATACTCACACATAGAAACACACACACACACACCCTACTGCCTGCAACTTCTTTCCCTATTGCTAGCCTGTGACCAAATCAAAATTTTGTAATGCATGTGGGTTTATAGGAAAAGTAACATGTATAGTAGCATGTATAGCTCCAATATATTTTGCTTTAACACAATGGAATAAAAGTGTGATGAGAATGCCAGATATTTGATCCTGATTTATATTAAATAATATTATAATATGTGCATTTAAAGAGTAAAATCCCTTTACTTATAATCAATTTGTATGAGTAGTTTACCTTACTATTTTTATTTCAATAGTACTAAGGTTGAATAGCATACCTTAGGTCTTATTGGCTAGACAGCTTATTGAGGAGTGGTATGAAATCTGCTTGGAGTTTATCATTTAAATCATCCTCAAAATGATAGACCTGCATGTGTATAACCAAATTAATGATATCTGTCTGAAGCACTATAAAGTTTATGGTTTGGAACTGATGAACTCTTAGGTTATTTGCTCTTCTAGAATTTGAATACTGATACCTTTAGTTACAACTATTCTCTCTGATCAAATGGCTTTAACTCAAATAATCAACTGTTCACTCTAAATCAGTGGTAAATTACATTTGATTTTTTTTTATTACAAACCTTTTGAACATTACATTTCGTTTCCACTACAAAGATTTTGATACTTGACAGGTTCAGTTAACTGCTTTCTGTTAGTGAAATTAGAGAGCCTATATTTTATATTCTTACAATGAGTGATTATGCCAAGATAGATGTTTTAATGGTTTGGTGCATAATCTGGCAGTCAGGAGAATGTAAGGCACTAACAGTAAATCGTATGTCATTTGGCAATGAGATCTTGTGTATAGCCCGTTTTTCTGTGACATTTTAAAATATAGTTTTCTTTAAGTCTTACATCTACATATTGCATCTGTTTCAGCCTATACTGAAATTCATATGAATGAAATATAAAAAATAAAATATAAGAAGCTATACTAAAACTAACATCAATTTTCTTTTTAATCCCCTGATTGTTTTCTAAACTTCTATATACTGCTTTTTATAACTGTATTATCTATAAATAAATATTGAAAAAATTTGGGGTTCTGTTGAGATTATATAAAATGATTTTCTTCTGTCTAGGTTCTAAGACTACTAAGGAAGCACTGAGACTTCCAATTATGTCAACCAGTTTAAATGAAAACCATTGACAAAGTATATTTAGAACACAATCTAGTATTTTATCACTAAAAAATTGTATTTCATAGATACACAGTAAACAACATTTTAAGTGAAAGTAGTTTTTCTATTCCTTTATAAAAAGAAAGCTAGTTGCAGTTGCCTATTAATAGGTATCACAAGAAAGAATATATCACACACCTGTTATCTTCTCGCCTAAACAAAAATAAAGTATAGCTATATCCTGCCTCAGAGAAGGCAATGGCAACCCACTCCAGTACTCTTGCCTGGAAAATCCCATGGACAGAGGAGCCTGGTGGGCTGCAGTTGATGGGGTCGCTACGAGTTGGACATGACTGAGTGACTTCCCTTTCACTTTTCACTTTCATGCATTGGAGAAGGAATGGCAACCCACTCCAGTGTTCTTGCCTGGAGAGTCTCAGGGATGGAGGAGCTTGGTGGGTTGCTGTCTATGGGGTCGCACAGAGTCGGACATGACTGAAGTGACTTAGCAGTAGCAGCAACAGCATACCCTGCCTGGTTAATATGCTTTTTCTAGAATTACAAAGTACAATTTTCAGTGGACATAAGCTAAATCTTGAGTTCAATTCCTAAGGTACTGTTCCTTGAATCTAATATTCAATTAGTTAGTGAAACAAAGCCAATATATATATGCCTATTCTTTTAACAGAAGGAATAGACTTACTGGGTGAGCAGAACTAACAAATTACCAAAAATACCCAAACTAGGTCTAAACTAAAAAATCTCCACCACAAATAGGATATAGAATTATTTTGACTGTAAAGACTCTAACATGAGTAATCACCAATTCTTAATGAATGGACTGAATGGAAAATTTCTATGATATTGCCTACCATTCACATTATTTTCTAAAACTAAAAATTATTCTTAAGTAAATATTTTTAAAATGAATTTAGGACTATTTAGAAGCAAAACTCTAAACTATCTTAACCAAAAGAGACTTTTGGTATTGAGGAATATAAAAGTGTTGAGATGAGCTCAGGACACAATATTTCCACTTGTTTTTGCAAAGATTATCACCCAAGTTTTTTAAATGTATCTACAATATGTTATATCAAAGAGAATATTAATCTATTTTCCTTCCATTAACAATAAAGTTATTGATAGAAAAATAATATATAAACCATAATCTATTTTTTTCTTTGAACATGTACATTTTTCTATGAGAAAAACTGAAAGTGTTAGTCACTTGGTTGTGTCCAAGTGTTGCAACCCCATGGACTGTAGCCTGCCAGGCTCCTCTGTCTATGGAATTCTCCAGGCAAGAATACTGGAGTGGGTTGCCATATCCTCCTCCAGGGGATCTCCATGACCCAGGGATTGAACCCAGATCTCCCTTGCTGCAGACAAATTCTTTACCATCTGAGCCAGTAGTATTATGCAATTAGACTGAAACTCATTAAGGATAAGGACCAAGGTCTGATCTTGTCCTTAAGAACTGTAATGCTTATTTCAACAAATCACTACTTATTGTTCTGGCCAGTCCTAAGTGTTTTTGTAAAATTCACCTAGGGATTAAAGATCCCTGATATCCTCTGACTCATCATAATCAACCATCTGGGAAGATGTGGTCTTCTATTCTTCAAGTATCCCAATCCAGCCAGGCTTTCAGTTCAGTTCAATTCAGTCTCTCAGTCGTGTCTGACTTTTTGCAACCCTATGGACTGCAGCATGCCAGGCTTCCGTGTCCATCACCAACTCCCGGAGTTCACTCAGACTCACGTCCACTGAGTCTGTGATGCCATCCAGCCATCTCATCCTCGGTCGTCCCCTTCTCCTCCTGCCCCCAATCCCTCCCAACATCAGAGTCTTTTCCAATGAGTCAGCTCTTCGCATGAGGTGGCCAAAGTACTGGAGCTTCAGCTTTAGCATCATTTCTTCCAAAGAAATCCCAGGGTTGATCTCCTTCAGAATGGACTGGTTGGATCTCCTTGCAGTCCAAGGCACTCTCAAGAGTCTTCTCCAATACCACAGTTCAAAAGCATCAATATTATATATTGAATATAATCAATCTGTTTTCGGTGTTGACCATCTACTGATGTCCATGTGTAGCGTCTTCTCTTGTGTTGTTGGAAGAGGGTGTTTGCTATGACTATTACATTTTCTTGGCAAAACTCTGTTAGTCTTTGCCCTGCTTCATTCCATATTCCAAGGCCAAATTTGCCTGTTACTCCAGGTGTTTCTTGACTTCCTACTTTTGCACTCCAGTCCCCTAGAATGAAAAGGACATCTTTTTTGGGTGTTTAATTTTGGGTGCTTAATTTTGCCTGTTTCAAAAAGTAAATGGAAAAAGTATATATACATATATTCTCTTTTCTCTCTTGCCTCTGTAACTCAGTCTATTGTTTTTAAGATTCATTCATGTTATCAAGAATGTTTATAGTTCATTCTATATATTGCTGTGTAGTTTAGCATTGTAACAATATACCATAATTTGCTGATCTATGCTAAGGGATATTTGGGATATTTCCATCTTGGGGCTATTGTGAAAATGTTATGGAAGTATGTTCTAGTCATATGTTTTCATTCTTCTGGTAAATACCTAGAAGAGGAATTCTAAGCATTCCAGTGCTAAAGAGTTTTCCAAATGGCACAATTTTCTACTCTTAACAGAAATGTACGAAAGTTCCAGTTGTTCCACAATCTCGTCACATTTGATGTTGTCAGACTTTTTTTTCTTTTAGCCATTCTGATTGGTGTGACATTTTAACTCTAGGTGGTTTAATATCCATTTTTCTGATGGCTATGAAGCTAATCAACTTTTCTTGCATTGATTGGAAAGTTTTATATTCTTTGGTATCCTTGTCTTTCCTCTGTTTGTTATCAGGCTATTGCCTTTTTATTATTGAATTGTAGGAGAGGTATTTATATTCTGGGTATCAACCTTCTATCAAAAAGTGAAAGTGAAAGTCACTCAGTTGTGTCTGACTCTTTGCAACCCCGTGAACTATACAGTCCATGGAATTCTCCAGGACAGAATACAGGAGTGGGTAGCCTTTCCCTTCTCCAGAGGATTTTTAATAGTAATAATTTCTTCTAGTGTGAGGCTTGCCTTCTCATTTTTGTGATGGTGTCTTTAGAACAAGGGTCAACAAACAATACCCATGGATTAAATCCAGGTTGCTACCTGATTTTTGTAATATAGTTTATTGGAACACAGTCTCACCCATTAGTTTATGTATTGCCATCAATGGTCGTTTTCAGACTATAAGAGCTGACTTCAGTTCAGTTCAGTTCAGTTCAGTTCAGTCACTCAGTTGTGTCTGGTTCTTTTCGACCCCATGAATTGCAGTACTCCAGGCCTCCCTGTCCATCACCAACTCCCAGAGTTTACCCAAACTCATGTCCGGTGATGCCACCCAGCTATCTCATCCTCTGTTGTCCCCTTCTCCTCCTGCCCCCAATCCCTCCCAGCATCGGGGTCCTTTCCAATGAATCAACTCTTTGCATCAGGTGGCCAAAGTATTGTAGTTTCAGTTGTAGCATCAGTCCTTCCAAATGAACACCCAGGACTTATCTCCTTTAGGATGGACTGGTTGGATCTCCTTGCAGTCCAAGGGACTCTCAAGAGTCTTCTCCAACACCACAGTTCAAAAACATCAATTCTTTGGTGCTCAGCTTTCTTCACAGTCCAAATCTCACATCCATACATGACCACTGGAAAAACCATAGCCTTGACTAGATGGAACTTTGTTGGCAAAGTAATGTCTCTGCTTTTCAATACCCTACCTAGGTTGGTCATAACTTTTCTTCCAAGGAGTAAGCGTCTTTTAATTTCCTGGCTGCAGTCACCATCTGCAGTGATTTTGGAGCCCCCAAAAATAAAGTCTGACACTGTTTCCACTGTTTCCCCATGTATTTCCCAGGAAGTGATGGGACCAGATGCCATGATCTTCGTTTTCTGAACATTGAGCTTTAAGCCAACTTTTTCACTCTCCTCTTTCACTTTCATCAGGAGTCTTTTTAGTTCCTCTTCACTTTCTGCCCTAAGGGTGGTGTCATCTGCATATCTGAGGTTATTGATATTTCTCCCAGCAATCTTGATTCCAGCTTGTGCTTCATTCAGCCCAGCATTTCTCATGGTGTACTCTGCATATAAGTTAAATAAGCAGGGTGACTGTATACAGCCTTGACATACTCCTTTTCCTATTTGGAACCAGTCTGTTGTTCCACGTCCAGTTCTAAAAGCTGAGTTAAGTAGTGAGAAATAGCTTGTGGCTCCCAAGGCCTCTCATGTTTATTCAGTCTTCACAGAAAAAGTTGACCAACTACTGCTTCAGAAAAGTAGAATTAATTTTTATAAAATACAATATATGCTATATTTTTATACTTTTATGTTACTATTTTTATGCTATCTATAAAACTTTGTGTATTTTATTTCATTATGACATAAAATAATAATTTATAATGTAATAATCTTACATTATTCTCTTTCTTACATTTGTTTCTAGGAGTTTTAGGTGTTAGAAAGCAAAGTTCCTCCCCACCATGAGAAAGAATATCAATTTATTTCAGCATCAGTTGTTGAAAAAGCAACCCTTTCCCGATTGAATTACCTTAGCACTTGTGTCTAAAGTCAGTTGACTATCTGTATATTTATCTATCAAAACTTCTTCTCTGTTATTTTTGTATATCATTGTATTAATACCGTATAGTGAATTTCTGTCACTTATAGTAAGTCTTGAAACTATGTAGTCACTTTTTCCTCCAGATTATGTTGCCTATTCTAAGTTCTTTGAACTTCCATATTAATTTTAGCTTAGGCTTGTCAATTTCTTTAAAAAAGCATTATGACATCTTATCAGGGTGGCATTGCTCCATATATTAACTTGCGGCAGGTAATTATCTTAGTAGTGTTAATTATTCCAATCAATAAATATGATATATTTTTTAACATTTATTTGGTATTCATTATAGTGCTGGTGAACAGTTTCAAACCTTTTTTTTGGTGAAATTATTCACACCTTAAACAAATAGTAAGCTAAATAAAACATTTAAAGTACTAATTTTCAGTCCCTGGACAATAGACAGCACAAGGCAGTAATCTCTGTGGTAAAGGTCTTAGCAATCTATTACATTTTCTGTTCCTCTAATATATTAGCAAATTCTAGAGATCAATCAAATACTTTGTTTTTAATTGAAGAAGTACATAGTTCACTTAGGGCAAGAAAGTGAGAAATAAACTACTATTAGTATGTAGAAATTTCTTATTTTTTGTTGATTAGGAAGACTGGCATTTCAGATGTGATGATACTGGATACCTGTTGACGGGGATCAATTCAGGCTCTCAGAATTGTGATTTTTGGAATTGTCATGGAGGCAGTATTGCTATGAGCAGTTCTGGACTGATGGGACTAAACACTTATGAAATATAATATCAATGGAGCTATTTCAAAGTGTTATCCATGATATTATAACCCATCACACTAGGAAAATTTTGAAGCTCTACTCACCACTTTTTGTAGAGGGTCACAGTATTGAGTAAATCATTTCTATATATTCAAATTGGCCAAGTATTATCCAGAATGCTACTGTCTGCAACGTGTCTTCCCCAATTAAGAATTATAACAATAATAGTTTAAAATGTTCACCACTATTCATTGTTTAGCTTCTGTCTTCCAGGCATACTACTAAGCACTTCATTTGTATTTTCTGATTTCAATTCTCACAGCAAGACTATATAAGAATAATATTTCCCATTTGACAGTAAGGAGAATTAGATAGCATTAACCAAAGATTCTTGGATAAATCCAGTATTTGAATTAAAGTCTTTTATGAAAATTACATGTTTCAGACTAATACACTATACCACCTCTTTGAAAGTAATTTCATAGAGATCAGTTTACCCTGGAAATGTTTCAGAAATTTCATTGGTTCTCCCTAGTGTGTAATTGGTTCTGGCCCAAATTCTCAATCTTGAGAGAGTAAGCAAAGTCACCGCCATGAGCTTAAGAAGACTTGATCACACTGCCAGCTGTAGTCAGCTAACAGAGATTAGGGTATGCAACAGTTAATTAATTCCTTCACTGAAGTGAGATCATAGAGCTTCATGCAGTTCTTCTATTTATAGTCTTGGACAAAGAGCTAAAATTTCCTTGCTTTTTGGGGGGAGTCTATATCATTATTCATTTTTTTTATTTTCCTTCAGTTTCTAAAATGAGAGAAGAACTTACCTTTCAGCTCCTTCACACTGAACATCCATAAAGCTGACTTTACTGTGCCCTGAATAAATAGCATCTACATACAAAGGAGCACATCTGCATAGAAAAGCTGGCAGTGAATCTTTCTGCAGAAAATTTGAGAGTCCTGTTGGTGTTCAGTAGAAGCTTCATTTTTCTTCTGCTAGCTTTGATTACTGCTAGACCTGCTGCTGTCAGAAGAACTAAAAGGGAAACTGAAAAACTTGATTAGAACATCAGAGTCTGAGGTCCATAACCAGGGCTGAAAATCCAGGCAGTTCTTTTATTTGCAGTTTTTACTGTTCATATATTCAAAAAGATGGGGGCAGACTTAGGTAACTAAATAGGATGAGTCTAAAATTATTTTGAAAACAGGCCTCATGGAATATGAGATACTACAGTTTGGGACAGTTAGTAGAAAATTTTTCCCTGATGCTGAGTAAGTGAGGTGTAGGACTACAGTGTTGATAGGGAACTGGGTGTGAGGAAGAGATTTGTTAGTATTAACCCACAGTGGCTATCCTGAGACAAACCCACAATGGCAGTCCTGAGTTTTGCACTTTGAGATATTATACATTTAGGAAGCAAGTTTGGATCCATAAATCCACAAGAGTAGGCATATAGCAGGAACTGGTTCTGAAAGAAAATGTCTAGAATGATGCTCCAGCCTAAGAAGATGGAACAAGTGGGGTTTATGAACTAAGACTTGGACCAGTTCTCTGAATCAAGGGGGGTTAAAATTATTATGAACTAACTATTCTTAAGGTCACTATGATAAATGACCAATTGTAGCACCAACAAGAATCATTTCATTTATGTAGAGCAGGCCTAAATTTAGCCTGATTTTATTATAAATTAAACATATACATCTTAAAGATCATGAGTGTTTTTTACAAAGTACATTTCTTGAAAGTTTCTATGTTTTAACATTTAAAAAGTGGCCATATTATATGTATATGTGTGTGTGTGTGTATTTGCAAATTGAGAGAGCATTCGTGAAATATTCTGACCGGAAGTAGACATTAATGTATGTGGTATAGGAAAAAATTCATCTTGAGAGGCCTAGAGACAATGAAAATCAATGAAAAGGTATCAGTTGGAATAACAGAGTGGGTTCAGTGAGAAGCCTGGGTGTTTGTTAATTAACAATGAACATATCTATGTCTGCAAAGATGCCAGTGGGTAAGGAAACACATTTGTTACCCACACAAACCTGAAATCAAGTCTCAAGAGTGCACAGTTCTCAGTGCAGGCACGAAATTGAACAACCTCTCTTGTTGAAACCAGCTTTGTATGGTCCTCCCAAGTTTCCCAAGGTGGCTGATGATTCTTCTGAGTAAGGGAGGCCAGCTAGGACAGAATATACTGAACCCACCAGGGAATGGTTTTAGGTCTCCTCATTAAACAGCTATGGATTATGCAGATAGGAATCTTTTACATCCAGTTGAAAAATCTGCTTGATGCATCTTTTCCTGTCTTTTTTTGAGGTACTTGAAAGATCTCTAAATTTAGAAACAAGAAATTGGTTTCATATATCAACAGTGTCACTTAACAGCTGTGTGATGTGGGACAGAAAAAACTCAGTTTTTCAAATTTTCTTAGGTTCAAATTCTCTAAGATCCTTTCTTAGGTTCTCTGAGGGTTCAAATTCTCTTACTTTGTAGTTACTTTGATTGTGCAATGCTGAGAGCCGTAAAATTGGACCCTGGAATTGAACCAAGGAGGGTCTCTAAAGCATTTGATCTCAGTTAAAAGTTCTAGATAGCTAAAGGTGTCATTTAAAATTTTTAAGTCCATTTTTCCAGCTTAAAAAATATTTAAGGATAGAGAGCAATAGCTTTTTATTCAATAGTTGTTCATTATTTGGGGTTGAACTACCGACTTTCCATGAGTCTTGAATATGTAAGATTGGGTGCAGAAACAGGAAGAAAAAAACCTCACATTGCTCTGTGTGTGAGAGAGAGAGGACACATAAATGTGAGTATACACGTGTGCATATGTTTGAGTATGCATGTGTACGGTTGTGAAATTGTGTGAATATATGTTAATGAGTGATGTCTGTGAGTGTGAGTATAATTAAAGTGAAACAAAATTAAAGCAACTGGAGTGGGTTGCCATTTCCTTCTCCACGGATCTTCCCGACCCAGGGATCGAACCCAGGTCTCCCACATTGCAGGCAGACACTTTAACCTCTGCAACACCAGGGAAGACAAATAGTCAAAGTGAAACAAAATTAAAGCAACTGTAAAAATGAAACCAATTGTTAGTTGAATGAATAGAGAGGCAATTCTGAAAGGAGCTATGTTATGACTGTTTATTTTGTTACAATGGCTATCAAAATTAAGCCTAGCTTTAAGGCCAAATAAATCTGAATTCATACACCTATTATGAAATAAATAGTGCATGAATTCAAAGGGTAGAGAATCGATAATTGAATTTGTAAATGTATTCTCGTTCTTTTGGTAAGCATTTCCATCATTTTGTGATGTGCATACACAGTTATCTACTATATTAAAATGAGACTGCTCAGGCATTATTTTGAAAAGTATAATCAATAAACACTATCCATAAACATAATATATTGCCATAAGGACAAGATTGATTAATTCTGCAATAGTTAGATTTTTTTCCAATATATTTTAGCAAAAGTCAGTTTCTGCACATGGCTATGTACAGAGTAAGTCCATAAATCTAATGCATAATGATGCATGTGTATTATTCAAAATTCACATCAACAGTATTCTTACAATAAAAATGAATTACTTCAATGATTTTTAATTTAATCTTGAAATTCGGTATTAAGAAGGAATCTTAGAATTGAACAAATCCAGTCACTTCACTTTATATGAAGAAATTTAAACTCTCTTATTATTAATAGACTACTAAATGACTCACTCCTTGCAAAACAGATCTATCATTAAAGTCACATGACTGTGTCTTTTTCAGTGGAAATCTTACATCTTTCCCTTTGAACATTTTAGTATTCTATAAATTTAGAGATCTTAAGCACTTTGTCCCATTTTTCCTAGACAGGGAGATTTTAAGAGAAAAATGTGCTATTGGCACTTGAGTTTTACATAACTCTTAAACATCTTATATTTCATACTGTGTGATGTGAATTTTGATGTGTGGGTGAGATGGAAGGCTCTATATGTAGATATGGGACATACGCCTGGATAAGTTGATGTAGGAGGAAGACTATAATTTTTACTGTATTGAGCAAAGGTATAAAAATTGTTAACTGTCTATCTGGGAGATCTGAAATATATTGTTGAAACCTGATTGTGTAGAACTTTACCAATACACTGGTGACTGCCAAATTAACATTTTCCAGAAAAAGCCTTCTTGAGTTTTTGGCCTCTTTATATAATGTTTTATTCCGACTTGGACATCTCAAATTCGTCACACCAAAACCTCCTCATTTTCTCTTCAAGTCTATTCCTAACCTGGATCTTGGTGTTAATATGATGATTTCTTCAGTCAACCGAGTAAGAAATTCAACATTAATTTAAGATTCACCCTTCATTTCTCTCCTACTCTCAACCCAATTAATTAAACCTTCCTATTTTATACCCTAAATATTTATTGTATCTCCTCTTGTTGTTTTAGTTTACATTCATGAGATTTCTCACTCAGATTAATCTGACAGTCTTAACATTTTTCTTAATTTTAAATGTATTCTCAGTTAAAGAGTTAATTATTTTAAAACATAAATATCTTAATAACTATATTTTCATGTAAGATTCTTTAATAGATTTCCATTTTTGTAAAGAAGCTAAACTTCCCCAAATAAAAGCCAAAGTCTTTCATGATTTGTTCCTTTCTTAAGTAATCAGGTTCATTTCCTGCCACTACTCCTGCCATTACTCCAATAAAACCAACGGTACTGTGGATGTCTGAATGCTCCACACTCAGCTAGCTCTGTCCTTTGCATCTTCTTCTTCTCTGCTGAGTACCTGCTCTATCACTCTTTAAAGATTCAGAGACAATATCCCCCCTTTTAGGAAATATTAACTAATATGTGAAAGGCTGACTCATTAGAAAAGACCCTGATGCTGGGAAAGATTTAAGGCAGGGGGAGAAGGGGGCAGCAGAGGATGAGTTGGTTGGATGGCATCATCGACTCTGTGGACATAAGTTTGAGCAAACTCCAGGAGACAGAAAAGGACAGGGAAGCCTGGTGTGCTGTGGTTCATTGGGTCACAGAGTCAGGCACAACTGAATGACAACAACAGTGTTTTTCTTTGCCCAATTGCCTGTGTTGGATGTCCCTCGGCAGTGCTCCTTTATTCTCCTTAGCATACACTGCATTTAATAAAGGTATGTATGATTATCTGTCAGACTGATGAGGTAACCTTGTAAAAAATGAATAGAAAATAGAAATTTTATTAGGGAACGCTAACTCTGGTATTGATTGAGTATTGGCAACATCTACTTGTTTTGTTTTCCAGAAGTCCTAACTTCTTTCATGGAGGAGTTATTTAATGAAAAATCTAGTTAAGATCCAAAATTACATTAAGAATCAGGACTTTGAAGACAAGAAGAAAAATGTGTATGCTGCTCAGAAGTACTTAACCAGAGAACTGAATGAAAAAGAAAATGATGAGTTAAAGTTCCAAAATGTATTTGAGGTTTATAAGAACTGACCCTTAGGTGCTGCGCTTTTGACTATCTTCACTTAGCTTGTGTGTCTGAAAGAGTGATTGCTTTAGTATGGCGAGGGACTACGTTTACCATGTTTCTGATTATGACTGGGGACAACACTAATTTCAAATATTCCTTCAAGTATTTGCTGTACTCATCATATTTCAAATCCAGATCTTTATGCCTCTTCCTTTAGATGGGTAACTTGACCCAGATTATCAGTTGTTCATTCATGTTATGTAACATTTTTGTTTGGCATACTGATGTTGTTCAGTCTAGAACATCATGGTACTATTATAAACATATGTTTGGACAAATTTGGAAGACTTTTTAAGCGCAAACATAACTAATAATACTTCCTTCAAAATATCTATTGATAAGTATAATAAAGCATATATTGAAGCTGGCAACTTCAAAACTTATAGAATCATGCATGGAAAACTAATTTTTCAATTAAAGTTTGAAAGTATGATTTCCCTAACTTTGGTTCCACAATTCTATTTGACACATAATTCATCTGTTAGTTTATAACTAGTAAATATTAGAATGGCTGCAGAAAATTTGTGTGCCAAATAAACTTTTCAGTGGCAAAATTTTTTAAATGCCAGATCACTTTATTAGAGGCTTACCATCATAATATCAGTTGTCTTCTAAATTCTTCATGGATAGATGATAATTAAATTTGAACTCTGGGAATACTTTTATAGATTCCCAATTCATCTTTAAGGCAATTAAATATTTCATTTTGTCTTATATAGTAGTGTGTGTGTGCATGCGTGACTGTGTTAGTTGCTCAGTTATGTCCAACTCTTTGTAACCCCATGGACTGTAGCCTACCAGGTTCCTCTCTCCATGGGATTCCTGGGGCAAGGATATTAGAGTGGGCCACCATTCCCTTATCCAGGACAGTAGAGAATAGGTTGATATTTTTTAAAGTAATTATTCCAATCAAATAAAATATAAATCCTGTGTTTCTAAAAAGCCTTTGAATAAATCTTAGAAAGTCAGATTCCCTTCTCCCATTTTTTTAAACAGAAAGTACCATCAATGTCACTGGAAATGTAATATTGTAGTAAATGTTCTGATTGTTTGTTTTTTAAATACAGATTTATATGTTTCTAGAAGCCCTTTATGTGTAGTTTTCTATGGGCACCCAACAGTCAGCATGCCAGCATGAGTTGGTTTTTGTCAACAAGGCGTGCCAACACTCCCAAGTCTGAGAACTTTAGTGTTCTCTAATTCCCTTCTTTAGATGAATCATCATTAGAATTGACCAATGGAAGAAGGTGAAGCAGAAGCCATTCCTCTTAGGAGATCCCAGCGACCAGATGCAGGGCTTCACACACCTCTTGACACACCTCTTGATAAACTGGCACTACGCTCTCCCCCAGCTCTTCTACTTCAGGCTGGAATCCTTCAAGGTTCTTTCTAAAATCTTTTCATTACCATCACTCCCACAGTTCCCCCTTTAGCTCTTCCCACATACATATAAACCTGATTCTTCCACATTTTATATTACTTTATTTCTCTATTACGTCTAGTTTCTCCCTTTACCTGACTTAACCCAGACTGATACATCAGTTAGAGAAGATTTACCTTTCATCTGACTTGGATATTCTTCATCAGTGAAAGAACAGGCAGCTTGGTAGTTCTCACAAGGGGGTTAGAGGAAGTACAGGATTGCCCACAGGGCAGCTGGATCAGTGGTCGATCCTTAGGGTGAAACAGAAAATAGATTGAATGCCAAAGACATCCTTTACTCATATAACAACTAGAATTTCAGAAATGAAGCACGTTCTGAAAATTATCTATTCCAACATCTAAAACTATAAATGTGGAAAGTGAGATGACTGCCTTCAGTCGAGGTAACTGAGTAACTTGTTGCAGTTCACTCAGTAGGTTAGTGGTAGTGCTGGGAGGAAAAGAAGTCATTATCCCTGTGCTTGAAAAGTTCACACTCTTTTAACCATGATTTAGGCAGAATGGTACTTTTTCTTTATGAGTTAATAGCTCAGAAGTGGTGCACACACATATATTAATAGGTAAATATACAATTTATATATATAACTAATATACAAATTAACATTTTATATAAATGTATATGTATGTAGGTGTTGAATAGATTCAAGGAGTTAGATCTAGAAAATGGAGTCCTTGAAGAACTATGGACAGAGGTCTGTAATATTGTATAGGAGGCAGTGAAAAAAAAAAATCCCAAAGGAAAAGAAATGCAAGAAGGCAAAGTGGTTGTCTGAGGTGGCTTCACAGATAGAGGAGGAAAGAAGTGAAGTGAAAAGTGAGGGGAGAAGGGAAAGGTACACCCAGCTAAATACAGAGTTCCAGAGAATAGCAAGGAGAGACAAGAATGCATTCTTCAGTGAACAATGCAAACAAATAAAGGAAAACAACAGAAAGGGTAAGACTAGAGATCTCTTGAAGAATATTAGAAATAAAGGAACATGCCATCCTAAGATGGGTATAAGAAAGGACAGAAACAGTGAAGACCTAAAAGAAGCAGAAGAAATCAAGAAGAGACAGAAAGAATACACAGAAGAACTGTACAGAAAAGATCTTAATGACCTGGATAACCATGATGGTGTAGTCTCTTACTCAGAGCCAGATATTCTGAAGTGCGAAGGCAAATGGGCCTTAGGAAACACTGTTCCAATAAAGCTGCTACAGGTGATGGAATTCCAGTAGAGCTATTTAAAATACTAAAAGATGATGCTATTAAAGTGTTGCACTTAATATATCAGCAAATTTGGAAAACCCAACAGTGGCCACAGGACTGGAAAAGGTCAATTCTCATCCCAGTTCCCAAGAAGGGCAGTACTAAAGAATGTTCAAACCACCAGGCAATTGCACTCATCTTCATCTCATACTAGTAAGGTTATGGCCAAAATCCTCCAAGCTAGGTTTCAGCATGAACTGAGAAATTCCAGATGTTCAAGCTGGATTTAGAAAAGGCAGAGGAATCAGAGATCAAATTGCCAGCATTCACTGGATCACAGAGAAAGCAAGAGAGTTCCAGAAAAACACCTACCTCTGTTTCATTGACTATGCTAAAGCCTTTAACTGTGTGGATCACAACAAACTGTGGAAAATTTTTAAAGAGATGGGAATATCAGGTTATCTTACCTGTCTCCTGAGAAACCTATATGTGGGTTAAGAATCAACAGTTAGAGCCCTTTATGGAACAACTGACTGTTTAAGAATTGAGAAAGGCATACAAGAAGGCTATTTATAGCCAACCTGTTTGTTTAACTTACACACAGACTACATCATAGGAAATGCTGGGATGGATGGGTTATAAGCTGGAATCAAGATTGCCAGGAAAATATAAACAACCCCAGATATGTGGATGATACCACTCTAATGGCAGAAAGCAAAGAGGAAATAAAGAGTCTCTTGATGAGGGTGAAGGAAGAGAGTGAAAAAGCCAGCTTAAAACTCATTATTACAAAAACCAAGATCATGTCATACAGTCCCATCACTTCATGGCAAATAGAAAAGGAAAAGCTGGAAGCAGTGACATTGCCTTTTCTTGGGCTCTAAAATCACTGCAGATGGTGACTGTGGTCATGAAATTAGAGGACAATTGCTTCTTGGCAGGAAAGCGAAGACAAACCTAGACAGAGTGTTGAAAGCAAACACATCACTTTGCCACCAAAGATATGTACGGTCAAGGCTATGGTTTTTCCAATAGTCACGTACAAATATGAATGCTGGATGATAAAAAAAGGCTGAGCACTGAAGAACTGATGCTTTCATACTGTTGTGCTGGAGAGGACTCTTGAGAATCCCTTGGAAAGCAAGGAGATCAAACCAGTCAATCTTAAAGGAAATCAACACTGAATAGTCATTGGAAGGACTGATGCAGAATCTGAAGCTCCAATAATTTGCGAACAGTCGACTGTTTGGAAAAGACCCTAATGCTGAGAAAGATTGAAGGCAGAAGGAGAAGAGGATGACAGGATGAGATGGCTGGATGGCATCACCAATTCATTTGACATAACTTGGGTAAACTCTGAGAGATGCTGAGGGGCAGGGAAGCCTGGTGTGCTGCAGTCCATGGTGTCACAAAGAGTGAGACATGACTTGGTGACTGAACAAAAATTGTATGTATAATTTAAATACTTGGCCTTGCTAATAAACTAGCTATGATTGGAAAACCATTAGCTTACTTTAAGAACTTTATGTTTTCTGAGGCAAGAATACTTTCTCCTCTTCTACTGACACTCAGATCATCTGTATTGTGATTCTACATGAACAAATTTCAGAAAAATTATCAAAATATAACTAATTTAATATATAGCTTTGGGGGGGGGGGTAATTCCCATTAGCAATCCCATGTTTGATGGTTCACTATGAGAACTCACAGGATTCTAATAGTCTTATTCACAGCTCATTAAAGTGAAAGAATACAAAACATAATTGACAATGAGAAAAGTCTTATGGAGCAAAGTTTGGGGCAAAATAGAAACCAGCTTTCAATGATCTTCTCCCAGTAGAGTCTATAAGGCACACTTACTCACCCCGGCAACAAGTTGTGAACATGTATGTAATATTTGTTAGAGACCAGTGAGCAGAGATTTTGTGGGGAGCTATTCACATATGCATCCCCTGCTGGAAGGAATCCAAATTCCAGAGCCCCAGAAGGAAAGAAGGTGTTTATTTAATATATACCATACTGTTTGTTCAGGGCTTCCCTGGTGGCTCAGACAGTAAAGAATCTGCCTGCAATGTGGGAGCCTGGATTTGATCCCTGGGTTCGGAAGATCCCCTGGAGAAGGAAATGGCAACCCATTTCAGTATTCTTGCCTGGAGAATCCCATGGACAGAGGAGCCTGGTGGGCTACAATCCATGTGGTTGCAAAGAGATGCACATGACTGAGTGACTAACATAATATAATATAATACTGTTTGTTCAAGGAGTTTAGGCATAGTAAGTCACTCTTATCAATTAATGTCAGGGACCCTTCCCAAATCCAAGTTCCCAAATGGCAGCCAAAGGTAAACCTTGAGAGCAGGCCTCCCAAAGATAGCAGTCAAACCTTCTATGTTAATTCTTTTCTGCACATCCTAGTGTTCACAACTTAAAAATGTAACTGAAAAATAACCAAAGCTGTTGCCATTGATGTTAGCATCTAAAGTTCAGGCAATTCCTGTTACTTTAGGAATGCTGTGGAGAAAGAACAATGCTTCACTCCTTCTAGGATCTGATGAGATCACAATGCTATGTATAACAGCTGGAGGGCAAATGGTATAGCAGATATTTTCCAGTTGATACACATTGGTTTCACAGTTGATTTCCCAATTTTACGTACTCAATGAGACGGTATCACTTGACTTACAGTATTGCATTCTGGTTGGTTTTTTTTTCTTCTTCTGATTTTGGAGTTTTTAATTTTTTACATTTTGTTTGCTGTTATGAAAATAGAAGAATGTGCACATCACTGTTGTCTCTTGGTTCATAAACACTATAAAACCAAAAACACAGTTTTACCATCTTTTCCACACCTGCTTAGCAGTTAGGTATTTCCTTCCCTGGTACCTGCAGCTATCTGAATGTCTCTGTGATTATATATTAAAAACGTTGTTATGTGAAAATTCATTATTGTGTAATTATCTTCTCTCATCCCTAAGTTGTGAGTTTCTCAGAGATTATGACTGGATCCAGAATTAGTACATCCAGAAATAGTAGCTACTACTAGATGTTCAAAAATACTTATTTTCTAATGAGAGAACTTTTTTTTTCTGTACTAAAGTAACAGCTGCTGGAATGAATAACAGTCATTGGAAGAACAATAAATCAAGCCTCATAAACCTAAACTAAAAATAAGGAGACAAATAGAAGATAGATAACAGACTAAATGAAATATTGAATATATCTAGTGTCCCTTTTGTGTTACTGCATGATTTATTTCAAATAAGAAAATTACTGATCTTTAGATATTTCAGGATTGTTAGAAGTTGACATTAGGGTAATACATGACAAATATTCTTGAAATATTTAAACTTTAAAAATTCAGAGAAAGTAAAATGATAACTTTTATAATCCCAACAACTAGAAAGAATACAGTGCAAATTACTTCTGAGTAGATTGTGGTTGGATAAAGTGGAGAGAAGAAGAGTTCTCTCTCAAATTGGAAGAATGTTCCCTTTCCACCAAGAGCCAGGAAATCTTATATAAGCCCTCCTACAACAGCAGACATTTAGATTCAAACACTCCTTGGTATTTACGAACAGCTGTAGCTAGCAGAACTGGAGGAGAGATCTACCTCCTGGAGTTTTAGAATTTGCAAAGATCTGTGCATAACAAATAGGAACAGAAATAACTAGAGCTATGAAATCAACTTGACGAAAACAGTTCTTAAAATTGGTACTTGAATCAATTTCAACCCTGGAGCCCAAACATTCATTGCATTTATAATGAAAATCTTCATACAACAACATGACCAATTGATAAGGCACTTAATTGGATGCATCAAAACAAGAGACATGACAGATTAGAAAAATGGAACAACAATTTGTCTATTTCAATAAGCACACCCTGGTTGAAGATTTTTATAGATACCTAGCATATAATTTTGGTAATAAATATCAGAACCCCATTACAATTACATTTGTTTAAGTTCATTTAAAAGTGAGTAGTCATTAATTCTTTCTTCCCCCCAAACCATGTGCTATGGCTGGGGCTTTACTGGTGGCAGACGGTAAAGCGTCTTGTTTACAATGCGGGAGACCTGGATTCGATCCCTAGGTCGGGAAGATACTCTGGAGAAGGAAATGGCAACCCACTCCAGTACTCTTGCCTGGAAAATCCCATGGATGGAGGAGCCTGGTAGGCTACAGTCCATGGGGTTGCAAAGAGTTGGACAGGACTTAATGACTTCACTTTCTTTCTTTCTTACTGGTGGCTCAGTGGTAAAGATCTGCCTGCCAAGCAGGAGATTTGGGTTCATTCCTTGGGTCAGGAAGATCCCCTGCAAAAGGAAATGGCAACCCACTCCAGTATTCTTGCTAGGAAAATCCCATGGTCAGAAGAATCTGATGGGCTACAGTCCCAGGGTGTCACAAAAGTGTTGGGCAAAATTTAGCAACTGAACAACCATACTGTAGCTGCAATCAGTCCAGATTCTTCAGTCTTCCAGTCCCCTATACCCCAGCTTTATTGAGGTGATAACTGACTTATAACTTTGTCTAAGTTTAAGGTATACAATATGTTGTAATGCAACGTAATTACCTCAATAGGGTCAGCTAAACATCTGTAACACAATTAATTAACTTTGTATGAGTGTGTAATGAGACCATTTAAGATCTACTCTCTAAATAACTTTCAGACTGTGTGGATCACAATAAACTGTGGAAAATTCTGAGAGAGATGCGAATACCAGACCACCTGACCTGCCTCTTGAGAAATGTGTATGCAGGTCAGGAAGCAACAGTTAGAACTGGACATGGAACCACAGACTGGTTCCAAATAGGAAAAGGAGTGCGTCAAGTCTGTATATTGTCACCCTGCTTATTTAACATATATGCAGATTACATCATGAGAAATGCTGGACTGGAAGAAACACAAGCTGGAATCAAGATGGCCAGGAGAAATATCAATAAGCTCAGATATGCAGATGACACCACCCTTATGGCGGAAAGTGAGGAGGAACTAAAGAGCCTCTTGATGAAGGTAAAAGAGGAGAGCGAAAAAGTTGGCTTCAAGCTCAACGTTCAGAAAATGAAGATCATGGCATCCGGTCCCATCACTTCATGGGAAATAGATGGGGAAACAGTGAAAACAGTGTCAGACTTTATTGTTTTGGGGCCCCAAAATCACTGCAGATGGTGACTGCAGCCATGAAATTAAAAGACACTTACTCCTTGGAAGAAAAGTTATGACCAACCTAGATGGCATATTCAAAAGCAGAGACATTACTTTGCTGACTAAGGTCCATCTAGTCAAGGCTATGGTTTTTTCAGTGGTCATGTATGGATGTGAGAGTTGGACTGTGAAGAAGGCTGAGTGCTGAAGAATTGATGCTTTTGAACTGTGGTGTTGGAGAAGACTCTTGAGAGTCCCTTGGCCTGCAAGGAGATCCAACCAGTCCATTCTGAAGGAGATCAGCCCTGGGTGTTCTTTGGAAGGAATGATGCTAAAGCTGAAACTCCAGTACTCTGGCCACCTCATGCGAATTGTTGACTCATTGGAAAAGACCCTGATGCTGGGAGGGATTGGGGGCAGGAGAAGGGGACGACAGAGGATGAGATGGCTGGATGGCATCACTGACTTGATGGACGTGAGTCTGAGTGAACTCCGGGAACTGGTGATGGACAGGGAGGCCTGGCGTGCTGCAGTTCTTGGGGTTGCAAAGAGTCAGACACGACTGAGCGACTGAACTGAACTGAAGTAAGGCAATATTGTTGACTATAGTCACCAAGCTGTACATTACATCCCAAGAATATATTTATCGTGTAACTGAAACTTTGTACACTTTGACTGACATTCCCATTCTCCACACCCTGACATCATGCAGCATTTTTTTTCTCTGATTTATTTTGCCAGCATAATGGCATCAAGTTTTCAACCCTCCTGTTGCAAATAGTAGTATTTCCTTCTTTCTCATGGTTGAACAAATACCTTATTGCATAAATGTGAATATTCATTTATCCATGGATGGGCTTAGGTTGCTTCCATGTCTTGACTATTGTGAATGGTGTTGCAATGAACATGGGGTGCATATATCTCTTCAACTTAGTTATTTTATTTCCTGTGGAAATTCCTTAGTGATTTCATTTCATTCCATACACCAATGTGTAGAGCTGCTGGGTCATCTGGTAGTAATATTTTTAACTTTTTGAGAAACCTCCATAGTATTTTCCTTAGAAGCTGTACCAGTTTATATCACTACCAATTGTATACAAATGTTCTCCTGTTCTCCTTTATCTACATCCTTGCTAACATTTATCTTTTGTCTTTTTGCTAATAGTCATACTAACATTCTAACAAGGGTAAGGTAATAAGTCAGGTTTTTACATGCCTTTCCCTGCTGATTAATGCCTTTGAATACGTTTTCATGAACCAGTTGACCATATGTATAACTTCTTTGGAAAAATATCTATTCATCTTTTTCCCACTTTATAATTTGACTTTTTTCTTTTCTTTTTTATTTATTTTTTTTGCCATTGAGTTGTATGACTTCTTCACATACTTTGGATGTTAACCTCTTATGGAATATATGGTTTTCAAATATTTTCTCCCTTTCTGCAGGTTACCTTTTCACTTTATTAGCTTGTTTCCTTGCTGTTAAAAAGCTTTTTATTTTGATGTGGTTCAAATTGTTTTTATTTTATTTCTTTTATTCTAGTGTCATATCACAAAATTTGTTGACAAGATCAATGTCAAAAAGATTTTCCTTTTTTTTTTTAAGCAATTTTATAGTTTCAGGTCTTTAAGTCTTGTTCCACTTTGAGTTAATTCTTGTGAGTAATGTAAGATAGGTGTCCAGTTTCATTCATTCACATGTAGATATCTAGTTTTCCCTGTACCATTTAATAGTCCACTCTTTCCCCAGTAAGCATTCTTGACTCTTGCCAATTATGAGTTAACTTAAGTGTTCAAACTTATTCATCTTATAAAGATGCTTAACACATCTTTTGTTTCTTTTCTTATAAAACTCTAGGTATAAGTTATGTCTTTTCATCCACTTGAAGGTTATTTTTTTCTTCAGTATTTTTGGGATAGAGGAAAATTTTCTTATGTTGCACTGGACTCAGTGACTTGGTAGTTATTCCTTCTTCTGCTCATTAGATCCACCACTACCACTGCTTACCCTGTGGCCTTTGCTCTGGGAATTCCTGGATTTCAGTATTCCCGATATTATGCTAAAACACTTTTGGGGACTTTAGAGGGGTAGAAGTGTGGGATAGACCACACCTAACATAATCTATTCATTCACATATTTAACTAAAAACTATCTACAAACTAGTAGAACTGAACAGTTTATATTAAAAAAAGAGCAGTTTTCTTCTAGATTCCTCTTTCTTTACTCTCACTTCACTTTGAGAATTTTGTTTGTTTGTTTTTTGAGGTAGCTGCATCTAAATCTCTTTAAAAATGTGTTTGTAGTATTATTCTTTAAGTTAGGACATTCTGATTTATCTATTGGTTTTGCTATGTCAGATGAGGGTTTAGCTACTGAATTATTACTCTTCTCTTGGAATGCCTACCTTCATAGTATTGCTGTTACTTTTTATTTACTTAATGTTTATAATGCATTTCTATTTCCTTTAATGCCAACTGTAGACAATACTGTTTTACACTTCTGTTTAGTCCATTTTGTCCACTATAACAATATACAGTGAACTGAGTGGCTTATACAACAGTAATTTATTAATATTTCTCGCATATCTGGAGTCTGAAAATTCAAGATGGAGGCACCAGCAGATTCAGTGTCTGGTGAGAGCCTCCCTCTTGATTCACAGATGGCTAAAGTCTCCTTTTGTCCTCATATGGTGAGAGAGGCCAAGGAGCTCTCTGGCTCTTTTATATGGATATAATCCCATTGGGGGGGAAGTGAAAACAGTAACAGATTTTATTTTCTTGAGCTCCAAAATCACTGCGGCCTGTGACTGCAGCCACAAAATTAAATGATGCTTGTTCCTTGGAAGGAAAGCTATGACAAATCTAGACAGCATATTAAAAAGCAGAGATAACACTTTGCTGACAAAGGTCCATATAGTCAAAGCTACAGTTTTTCCAGTAGTCGCATATGGATGTGAGAGTTGGACCACAGAGGAGGCTTAGTAATGAAGAATTGATGCTTTCAAACTGTGGTGCTGGAGAAGACTCTCTAAGGTCTCTTGGACTGAAAGGAGATCAAACCAGTCAATCATAAAGGAAATCAACCCTGAATATTCACTGGTAGAACTGATGCTGAATCTGAAGCTCCAATACTTTGGCCAACTGATGAGAAAAGTCAACTCACTAGAAAAGATCTTGATACTAGGAAAGATTGAGGGCAGGAGTAGAAGGGGGAGACAGATGATGAGATGGTTGGATGGCATTCACCAACTCAATGGACATGAGTTTGAGCAAACTCCAGGAGGTTGTGAAGAACAGGGAAGCCTGGGTTGCTGCAGTTCATGGGATCCCAAAGGGTCAGACACAACCTAGAGACTAAACAACAATCCCATTCATGAGGGCCCCACCCTTGTGACCTAATCATGTCCCAATCACTCCACCTTCCAATATCATCACTTCAGAGGTTAGGTTTCAACATGTGAATGACGAATGGACACAAACATTTAGACCACAGTGACTTTACTCCAGAAAACAGTAGTATTCTTTTACTGTAATTTTGTTACCCTTTTCTTGCCATTTATTAAATTCTGTCATCTGTGCTTTTCCTTTAATATGCCTCAAGTTAAGTAATATTTCCATTCTCTTTTAAAACCACATGAAATCTTTTTTTATGTCTATCTGATTCTAAAATTCCTAAATCAACAAAATTGTCTAGCTAAATATGTTTATGTAAAACTCAAGAGCATATGTGCTATGTGTCCGACTCCCTGATCCTATGGATCATAGCCAGCCAGACCCCTCCATCCACGGGATTCCAAGGCAAGAATACTGAAATGAGTTGCCATGCCTTCCTTCAGGAGACGTTCCTATCTTCCTGACCCAGGGATTGAACCTGTATCTCTTATGTCTTCTGCATTGGCAGGTAGTTCTTTACCATTAGCACCATCTGGGAAGCTAAATATGTCTATGCAAAAATCAAGGACAATAGAACCAAATGATGTACTGTGATAAAAAGGTGAAAGATGGCCATATATATATATATATATATATTCACATTCTTTTCATTGACAGTGTGGTTGAAGACTCTTACTTGAGTCAGTCTGGGTGTTGTGACTATTTTGACAAATAGAACATTGCAGAAGTCATGGAATGTCAGTTTCCAGCCCCAGAATTTAAAAGATGGCAGCTTTCATTTCTGTGTCTTAGAAGATCATCTGAGATCCCTCGTGTGCCAATGAAATACTTCCTGCTTCACTGCTGGGAGAGAGGATCTGTAAATAATTTTTTGACAGTCACAGTGGGACCTGTACTTTCATCCATTTCTTCCAAAATAATAGATATATGAGTGAATCAGTTTTGTACCCTCCATACTAGCTCATCTACCATCTGAGCACCACTGAACGACCTCAGTTGATACCACATGGAATAGCAGAATTATCCAGCTAAACAGTGTCTGCATTCCTAATCTATAAAATTGTGAGATTTAATACACTGATTGTTGTCAGTCACCAAATTTCAGTATTTTGTTCTTTTATGTTGCAAAACATAACTAGGAGAGTTATTTCCATATTTGTTTAGGATTTTTCTTTTCCCAAAGTCTTTATTGGATTTTTCTTTTAAAGTTGCCAAACTTGTATCTATTATATCATGAATTATTTTCAAATGATCCATCATAGCACCTGTTCTCAGGATTCCTCTTAATTCCTGGAAATCCCGTTCCACCTGCTTACCATTTTCCTTCTACAAACTAAAATATGCGATTTTTAGATCTGTTACAAATCTGTAACCTTGGGACTTCCTTTTGCTTCCCTCTTTAAATGAAGTGAAAATTTCCTGAATCCTATATCTTCCACTTTCACATTTTACTTACTTGCTTTGATAGAGTATGTTCAGGAGGAATTTGCTGAGAGAATGCTTCCAAGGTAAATTGTTCTTATTCTTTGCATATTGAATATATTTTTGGCTCTTGCCTGTGACTAAATGGATTTGGAATTTAAGATTCAAGTATATTTTTCTCTGATCTTTGAACAATTTTTTTCCATTGTATTCTAAAATATTGCATGCATTTTATATGAGAAAGTCAATGTTAGTCTTATTTTTATTCCTTCTAGATAATCTCTTTTGTGCCTTAGGTGTCTCTTTTCATTCCTTATACTGAGCTATTTTATTATTTTATTAATAGCAAGTGAATTTTAGCAAGTGAAGAGGTTTTCTGGCATATTCAAGTAATAGATAAAAGGACAAAGGTATCCCTGCTACTTCTCTCTCTCTCTTTTTTTTTGTTTCTTGCAATGTGTAAAAATTGTTTTAAAATTGTGTTTGAAAAAATTGGTGCTATGGATCTGCGACGAGTTGATGACTAATTGAGGTAGTGATTACTGTAAAAATGACTTTTGAAAAAGTAGAAATTAAGAGCTATTCCACAGGCTATTCCATTAACATCATTACACACAGTCAGCGGCTAGCGACTCTGATTAACATCAAGATGCTTTACTCTTGAAATACACCATCTCATTTTACTAGACAGCATGATGCCCTCTCAGAAGAGATGGTATGTTGTTTCTGAATAACTTAGTGGATCACTGGAAGGACTGTGAGCAGTGACAAAGATTTTAAGAATTATTTAATACATTTTCCATGCTTATATGAATAATCTTGAGTACCCCCCCACCCCTCATTTCTATTATTAAATATTTGCTTTTCCTTCAAAGCTCATTTGAGAGAGCTTGGCGAGGTGCATAAAAGTCCTACATTTGTGAGGGTTTAGAATTTTGGCGTTGTAGACCACTCTGATTTTCACACTTTAAATGACACTAATGCTCAAGAGAAAAGGAAAAAAATAAAATGAATTCAAATGAAAGATATATAGGATTTCAATTCCAAGCAGATGTTGGTAACGTAGACAAAAATAACAATAATTAGCCAAGACACATAAAAATAGAGCCAATGAATCAACTGGTTATAAAAAAAGAGAAAATGAATGCAATGCAAGTTAGAATAAAAAGAGGTAAAACTTTCAATTGCACACATTATGATTAATGTGCCTTGTACACACAGAGTTACTTGTTTGGCATTACCAAAGGCAAACCTCACGAATAGAAGTTAAAAAAAATCAAAGTTACAATGAATTAAGAATGCATTCAACATTTCTTCTTCCCATCTTTTAAATGAACTTTTTTTTCTTCCTCTGTTTGCTTTTTAAATCATTTTCCTGTCTTCTAAGCTAAAAAGTAAGATATTGATTGACTCCCCCACTTAATTTTTTTTTTTTTTCTGTTTTGGTCTTCAAAAATGCCTGATTTTACAATTTTCAATCAGAAAACAATTTACTTCCATATCTGCAACTTCTAGTCTTCCATTAGAAGAGAAAATATGGAAAACTCACTAAAGATAACAGATGGAGAAAATAGATTATAGTTATCATAAAAGAGGAGGGTTAGGGTGGTTGAAATGGGTGAAAGGGATAAACTAAATGGTAATAGATGGCAATGGTGATAAACACTTTGTAGTGTTTATGTGTTGAATTATAATACTGCATATATGAAACATATTTCAAATCATATATTAAAAATGAATATGTATAAATGAAAATTGATGCTGAGATACTGATAGAGGTTTATAGGGTTTTATATGATGATTATTTAAGCAAACTGATTTTTATAAATCTTTTAGCAAATTTCCATCTTCAGTCTTCCTCATCCTCACCTAATCAGTTCAGTTCAGTTCAGTCGCTCAGTCGTGTCCAACTCCTTGTGACTACCTGAATTGCAGCATGCCAGGCCTCCCTGTCCTACACCATCTCCTGGAGTTCACTCAGACTCACGTCCATCGAGTCCGTGATGCCATCCAGCCATCTCATCCTCTGTCGTCCCCTTCTCCTCCTGCCCCCAATCCCTCCCAGCATCACAGTCTTTTCCAATGAGTCAACAATTCGCATGAGGTGGCCAAAGTACTGGAGTTTCAGCTTTAGCATCATTCCTTCCAAAGAACACCCAGGGCTGATCTCCTTCAGAATGGACTGGTTGGATCTCCTTGCAGGCCAAGGGACTCTCAAGAGTCTTCTCCAACACCACAGTTCAAAAGCATCAGTTCTTCGGCGTTCAGGCTTCTTCACAGTCCAAATCTCACATCCATACATGACCACAGGAAAAACCATAGCCTTGACTAGACAGACCTTAGTCGGCAAAGTAATGTCTCTGCTTTTAAATATACTATCTAGGTTGGTCATTACTTTTCTTCCAAGGAGTAAGCGTCTTTTAATTTCATGGCTGCAGTCACCATCTCCAGTGATTTTGGAGCCCAGAAAAATAAAGTCTGACACTGTTCCTACAGTTTCCCCATCTATTTCCCATGAAGTGATGGGACCAGATGCCATCATCTTCGTTTTCTGAATGTTGAGCTTTAAGCCAACTTTTTCGCTCTCCTCTTTCACTTCATCAAGAGGCTTTTTAGCTCCTCTTCACTTTCTGCCATAAGGGTGGTGTCATCTGCATCTTTGAGGTTATTGATATTTCTCCCAGCAATCTTGATTCCAGCTTGTGTTTCTTCCAGTCCAGCATTTCTCATGATGTACTCTGCATAGAAGTTAAATAAGCAGGGTGACAATATATAGCCTTGACGTACGCCTTTTCCTATTTGGAACCAGTCTGTGGTTCCATGTCCAGTTCTAACTTTTGCTTCCTGACCTGCATACAGATTTCTCAGGAGGCAGGTCAGGTGGTCTGGTATTCCCATCTCTTTCAGAATTTTCCACAGTTTAATGTGATCCACACAGTAAAAGGCTTTGGCATGGTCAATAAAGCAGAAGTAGAAGTTTTTCTGGAACTCTCTTGCTTTTTCCATGATCCAGCAGATGTTGGCAATTTGATCTCTGGTTCCTCTGCCTTATCTAAAACCAGCTTGAATATCAGGAAGTTCATGGTTCACGTATTTCTGAAGCCTGGCTTGGAGAATTTTGAGCGTTACTTTACTAGCATGTGAGATGAGTGCAATTGTGTGGTAGTTTGAGCATTCTTTGGCATTGCCTTTCTTTGGAATTGGAATGAAAACTGACCTTTTCCAGTCCTGTGGCCACTGCTGAGTTTTCCAAATTTGTTGGCATATTAAGTACAGCACTTTGACAGCATCATCTTTCAGGATTTGAAACAGCTCAACTGTAATTCCATCACCTCCACCAGCTTTGTTCATAGTGATGTTTTCTAAGGCCCACTTGACTTTACATTCCAAGATGTCTGGCTCTAGACTAGCGATCACATCATCATGATTATCTGGGTCGTGAAGATCTTTTCTGTACAGTTCTGTGTATTCTTGCCACCTCTTCTTAATATCTTCTGCTTCTGTTAGGTCCATACCATTTCTGTCCTTTATCAAGCCCATCTTTGCATGAAATGTTCCCTTGGTGCCTCTAATTTTCTTGAAGAGATCTCTAGTCTTTCCCATTCTGTTGTTTTCCTCTATTTATTTGCATTGATCCCTGAAGAAGTCTTTCTTATCTCTTCTTGCTATTCTTTGGAACTCTCCATTCAGATGCTTGTATCTTTATTTTTCTCCTTTGCTTTTCACCTGTCTTCTTTTCACAGCTATTTGTAAGCCCTCCCCAGACAGCCATTTTGCTTTTTTGCATTTCTTTTCCATGGGGATGGTCGTGATCCCTGTCTCCTGTACAGTATCATGAACCTCATTCCATAGTTCATCAGGCACTCTATCTATCAATTCTAGGCCCTTAAATCTATTTCTTACTTCCACTGTATAATCATAAGGGATTTGATTTAGGTCATACTTGAATGGTCTAGCAGTTTTCCCTACTTTCTTCAATTTAAGTCTGAATTTGGTAATAAGGAGTTCATGATCTGAGCCACAGTCAGCTCCTGGTCTTGTTTTTGTTGACTGTATAGAGCTTCTCCATCTTTGGCTGCAAAGAATATAATCAGTCTGATTTTGGTGTTGATCATCTGGTGATGTCCACGTGTAGAGTCTTCTCTTGTGTTGTTGCAAGAGGGTATTTGCTATGACCAGTGCATTTTCTTGGCAAAACTCTATTAGTCTTTGCCCTGCTTCATTCTGCATTCCAAGGCCAAATTTGACTGTTACTCCAGATGTTTCTTGACTTCCTACTTTTGCATTCCAGTCCCCTATAATGAAAAGCACATCTTTTTTGGGTGTTAGTTCTAAAAGGTCTTGTAACTCTTCATAAAGCCGTTCAACTTCAGCTTCTTCAGAGTTACTGGTTAGGGCATAGACTTGGATAACTGTGATATTGAATGGTTTGCCTTGGAGACGAACAGAGATCATTCTGTCATTTTTGAGATTGCATCCAAGTACTGCATTTCGAACTCTTTTGTTGACCATGATGGCTACTCCATTTCTTCTGAGGGATTCCTGCCCGCAGTAGTAGATAGAATGGTCATCTGAGTTAAATTCACCCATTCCAGTCCATTGTAGTTTGCTGATTCCTAGAATGTTGACATTCACCCTTGCCAACTTCTTGTTTAACACTTCCGATTTGCCTTGATTCATGGACCTGACATTCCAGGTTCCTATGCAATATTGCTCTTTACAGCATTGGACCTTGCTTCTATCACCAGTCACATCCACAGCTGGGTATTGTTGCTTTGGCTCCATCCCTTCATTCTTTCTGGAGTTATTTCTCCACTGATCTCCAGAAGCATATTGGGCCCCTAATGACCTGGGGAGTTCCTCTTTTGGTATCCTATCATTTTGCCTTTTCATACTGTTCATGGGGTTCTCAAGGCAAGAATACTGAAGTGGCTTGCCATTCCCTTCTCCAGTGGACCACATTCTGTCAGACCTCTCCACCATGACCCGCCCATCTTGGGTTGGCCCCCAGGCATGGCTTGGTTTCATTGAGTTAGACAAGGCTGTGGTCCTAGTGTGATTAGATTGACTAGCTTTCTGTGAGTGTGGTTTCAGTGTGTCTGCTCTCTGATGCCCTCTTGCAACACTTACCATCTTACTTGGGTTTCTCTTACCTTGGGTGTGGGGTATCTCTTCACGGCTGCTCCAGCAAAGCACAGCTGCTGCTCCTTACCTTGGACGAGGGGTATCTCCTTACCACCACCCTTCCTGACTTTCAATGTGGGATAGCTCCTTTAGGCCCTCCTACGCCCCGCTCAGCCACAGCTCCTCGGGTTGCTCCTCCCAGCCGCCACTGACCTCGGATGCGGGGTGTCTCCTCCCGGCTGCCACTGACCTTGGATGCAATATTGCAAACATTTACAAACATAATTATCAGTAAAGTTTTGAGCTACACATTTAAAAATATCAACCCTTGTGTGAAATGCCATTAAATAGATTCTTTCTTCTAACTTGAAAAAATATTAGTTGCTTTGTGACACCATGGACTATAACCCACCAGGCTTCACTGTCCATGGACTTCTCCAGTCAAGAATACTGAAATGGCTAGCCATCCATTTCTCAGGGGATCTTCCTGACCTAGGGATTGAACCTGGGTCTCTTCCATCGGCAGGCAGATTCTTTGCCATGGGAGCCATCAGAGAAGCCAATTTAACTAGAGTCTCCACCAAATAACTGTAAGGATTATATAAAATAATATATATATGAAAAACCTTTAAAATACAAAGTATCATATCACTCTAAACTGTTTTCTCTTTAATTATCTAAGGTTTTCAACAAAAGTTTTGAAGTGAAATCATGCTACTAATGAAAAGAAAGGCAGAGAAGATCCCTGATCAAATCTATTGAGAATGCTAAAGATCTTTGTAGACTCTTCCTTGGACTGAATAAGGCCTAATTCTTGTAAGCCTCCTCACCACACATGTATCCACCGCTCCTGGCTCCCAAATATATGTTATTAGTGAGGTGTTAGGGCCACTTTAGACCCTCTTAGTCTTTATTAATAGTTTGTCTTAGAGTGTACCCTGACACTTGAAGTCAGAGGAAGGCCATCTGGGTTTCAATTAACTTGAAAGACATGCTAGAACATACTTGAAATACCCCATCAAGTGTAGTGGTTGTTTTACTAGCATCAAATAAAATCAGTTACTCTTTTAGTACATATATCTTCCCCAGCAAAATGAAAGATACATAAACTCCACAAGTAAGAACTATTTGACACAAGAAAAAGAAAAAAATAGCAGCCCTAAAATTGTGTCAAAAGATATTATTAAAGTAATAAATACTTATAAAAACTTTATTGCCAGGCTGTAAGTATTAATTGAAAGCTATCCATGTCTTCAGTCAAAGTAAATTGACTCAATACCTTTAAGAAAAATGAAATACTTCTTGTCTGTCCTATGACTCTGTACACAAGTGATGAGTCAGTTTGTTCTTGCTTTGTCCCTCTTTCACTTCGGTGAAACTTCAGTGTATACCCTGGTATTCCCTGAATACCCAGATCCTAAATACTGAATTTAATAAAGCATCAATAAATATTAGTTGAATTGAACTGTACTTATTAGGCCCTTAATGAACTTTAGGATGGAGACATTATACTTTGAGCCTTTTCAGTGAAGGATGGAATTATATTGATTCTCTTGACTGAAAGCTACCATGCTCACATATTTGAACTATTTGAGATTTCAAAAGTTCCCAGCAAATGATTACTAGCAAATCCATTTCTTACAATTAGTCTCTTTTCAGCCATATCTTAATAGCTGTTCCTGTTGCTGACAGGTGATCTATCACTTTGTCTCAAGATATTGTAGCGACCAAGTGAAAATTGCTAAGTGAAGAACTGGTATGATGTAGAAAGAAGGGGCAGAGAAGGCAGTGGCACCCCACTCCAGTACTCTTGCCTGGAAAATCCCTTGAGCAGAGGAGCCTGGTAGGCTACAGTCCACGGGGTCACTAAGAGTTGGACACGACTGAGTGACTGAGTGACTTCACTTTCACTTTTCAGTTTCACGCATTGGAGAAGGAAATGGCAACCCACTCCAGTGTTCTTGCCTGGAGAATCCCAGGGACGGGGAGCCTGGAGGGCTGCCATCTATGGGGTTGCACTGAGTCGGACATGACTGAAGTGACTTAGCAAGCAAGCAAACAAGAAAGAAGGGAGGAAAGTGAATGGACATAGTTTCTAATTGCAGTACCACTTCACAAATCTTGAGGCACTGACATTAAAGACAGTGCTGTTTAGTGGTTTCTAGAAACCAAGGTATATGATACGCCTATTATCCTTTTAGAGATTATGGATTACTTAACCTGATTCCAGAACTATTTTCTACGTATTTGAGGCATTTTTATGAAAAGAACACTATTAATTATTGATAAACATGGCAGACAGCCAGCCCACCTGGTTATAACCCATGTCTTTATTGTCATATTCTTTTCCATTTCATTTAATGAATAGTTATTTTTCACTTGATTATTTCCATTTTCTTCCCTCCTAAATAATTTCTAAAAACCTTTAAACTTTTTATTTATTTATACTCCAATCAGTTTCTAAAGGAATTTAAAGCTGCACCATTCAAATAAAGAGAAATAGCCATGCACAGACTTCTGCATGATAAAGTTAAAATACCATATTTGAAATTACAATAGAAAGGGAACATTATTAAAAATATACATTTAATTACTTTTGATTTTTTTCCTGAAAATATTTGTGGACCACTAATTTGAAGGTGGTGAAATTTAGCAGTTAGTCTAAAGACATTGAGGTAAAAATGACATTGTGCTGAGGTTTGAATCTAGGTTCCAAAATGCCTTGCTGTATGACTTCTCGGATTAACTTCCTTAGGAGAATGAATTTATAATAAAACCTACCTCAGATTCTTTTTTTTTTTTTCATGTGGGTGAAATGCACATCAGCTTCTTAGAATGTTATGTTAGAAGTTAAGAAATAGTTTCTGCACTCATGTTACTTATACTTGATCTGAGTTGTATATCCATTAAAAAAGATATTGTCAGAAAAAGAAGATAATAAATTTGAAGACTGAGGGGTACATGGAAATGCATGCAAAGGCAAATAACTTGCATGTTGAATGCAACCTTAATACTAATTTAGTTTAATACTAATTTAGTTTAATTAAACTAAACCAACCTTGGAAAACCCAGCAGTGGCCACAGGATTGGAAAAGGTCAGTCCTTATCCCTGTACCCAAGAAGGGCAGTACTAAAGAATATTCAAACCACCAGACAATTGCACTCATCTCCCATGCTAGTAAGGTTATGCTCAAAATCCTGTATGCTAGGCTTCAACATTATGTGAACTAAGAATCCCAAGATGACCTAGAGGCGTGGGATGGGGAGGAAGATGGGAGGGAGGTTCAAATGGGAGGGAATATATATATATATTCCTATGTATATATACCTAGGGCTGATTCATGTTGAGGTTTGACAGAAAACAATGAAGTTCTGTAAAGCAATTATTCTTCAATAAATATTTAAAAAATAAAGAATTACAAAATGGGTTGAGAAGAGGCAGAGGAAACAGGGATCAAGTTTCCAACATTTGCTGGATCATAGAGAAAGGAAGTGAATTCTGGAAAAACATCTACTTCTGTTTCATCGACTATGCTAAAACCTTCAACTGTGTGGATCATAACAAACTATGGAAAACTTTGAAAGAGATGGGAATACCAGACCATTTTACCTGTCTCCTGAGAAACCTGTATACAGGTCAAGAAGCAGCAGTTAAAACTGTGTATGGAAGAACTGACTGGTTCAGGATTGAGAAAGGAATATGACAAGGCTGCTTGTTGCCACCCTGTTTGTTTAATTGACAGGCTAAGGGCATCATGAGAAATGATGGGCTGGAGAAGTTACAAGCTGGAATCAAGATTGGCAGGAGAAACATAAACGACCTCAGATATGCTGATGATACCACTCTAATGGCAGAAAGTGAAGAGGAAATAAAGAGCCTCTTGATGAGGGTGAAGGAAGAAAGTCAAAAAGTCAGCTTAAAACTAAATATTAAAAAAAAAAAAAAAGATCATGACATTTGGCCCAATGACAAATAGAAGGGAAAAATGTGGAAGCAGTGATAGATTTCCTATTCTTTAGCTCTAAAATCACTGTGGATGATGCTTGCAGTCATGAAGTTGGAAAACAATTGCTTCTTGGCAGGAAAGCTAAGAGAAAACTAGACTGTGTTAAAAAGCAAAGATATCACTTTGCTAACAAAGATACAATTGGTCAAGGCTATGGTCTTTCCAGTAGTCACATACAGTTGTGAGAGCTGGAACATAAAGAAGGCAGAGCACCAAAGAATTGGAGCTTTTGAACTGTCATGCTGGAGAAGACTCTTGAGAGTCCCTTGGACAACAAGGAAATCAACCCTGAATACTCACTGCAAGGACTGATGCTGAAGCTGAAGCTCCAATATTTTGGTCACCTGATGTGAACAGCCAACTCATTGGAAAAGACCCTGATGCTGGGAAAGACTGAAGGCAGAAGAAAAGAGAGTGTCAGAGTCTCATCAGAGGATGAGAAGGTTGGATGACATTACTGATGCAGTGGACATGAACTTGGGCAAACTCTGGGAGATATTGAGAGACAGGGAGGCCTGGCATGCTGCAGTCCATGAGGTTGTAAAGAATTAGACACAACTAGGCGACTGAACAACATCAACCACAACAACCTTGTTTGAGTATGTGTTACATCCTGGTCCTTGCATTTTTCAGATGAGAAAACTAAAGCTTGATATAACATATGCACTTTCTCAAGTTAGTAGAATATGTGTAACACCACTACAAGCTACAGCCCTCACTTAGCTGCCTCTCTAGGTAATCTCTTTCTGTAAACTTTACGTGAACATTGGGAAGGCCACATTAGCAAATTTTCTTTCAAAAGCCCCAGAGCAGTTTTCTTGATGCAAAGAGAAAATGCACTTGCACTCTGAAAGTATAGCATATTGGATTGTATATGCTACTCAGGCATTTGAACTTAAACAGGTCATTTAGATTCTTTGGATCAATTTTCTGAATGAAAACAACAACCATAAAACAGAAAAAGATAAACCTAAGAGTAGATGATCTCAAATATTTCATAAAAAAATGTTGTTTAGAAAAGGGTGTTAGCCTCAATAGTGGTAGTATGAAAGTCTTACTTGAAGTAAAATGATTTTTTCACTCCAGGATTCATTTGTACTATCAAGGGACTTAAGATCTCCCTGTAAAGTATTTGAATTTTTTTCTATATTTGTCATTGCTATGAAACAATGAAATTGCATACTGTTTCCAATAGTGCCAGTCTTCATTTATTATGTAAATCAAAGAAGTGAATATTTTATACTGCTAAATAATCTTTAAATGAATAATCATAATAATGCATCTAATTCATTTTAAATCTCATTTCAGTACATTTGATTTCTCAACAAAACAACTTTATAAAGGAACATATTTAACTGGTTCTGTAAAAACTATAATATTCATTTACATGAAAAACAAACTATTTTATGTGCTTTTATGATGGATATTAGTCTCGAGAGCTAATAATATCCATCATAAAAGCACATAGATGTCAGAGAAGACAATGGCAACCCACTCCATTACTCTTGCCTGGAAAATCCTATGGATGAAGGAGCCTGGTAGGCTATAGTCCATGGGGTCGCGAAGAGTTGGACATGACTGAGCGACTTCACTTTCACTTTTCACTTTCATGCATTGGAGAAGGAAATGGCAACCCAATCCATTACTCTCGCCTGGAGAATCCCAGGGATGGGAGAGCCTGGTGGGCTGCCGTCTATAGGGTCACAAAGAGTCGAACACGACTGAAGCACTTAGCAGCAGCAGCAGGCTCTCTATATATCCATATACATATTATTCTTATATCTGCTTACATAAAAATAATTTTCTATTTTAAGGTACTGAAAGCATTTAAAAACAAAGTCCATTAAATGTATATATTTCAGCTATATAGCTGGAAACTCAAGTTTTACCTGTACCAGAAACTCTCCTAAACTGTGTTAAGTCACTTCAGTTGTGTCTGACTCTTTGTCATGGACTGTAACTAGCCAGGCTCCTCTGTTCCTAGAATTTTCCAGGCAAGAATACTGGAGTGGATTGCCATTGCCTCCTCCAGGGGATCTTCCCAATCCAGGGATCGAACCCAAGTCTCTTATGTCAGTATTGGCAGGTGGGTTCTTTATCACTAGCACCATCTGTGGAGCCCCTCTCCTGAAAGAGATTCAGTTAAAGAAAATCAAAGATCAGTAAGTTAGAAAGCCAAGAATAGGTACATTTTAAAAAGTTGAGAGTATGTTTTGATATCACATAGATCTCAGCTTAAAATGTGTTTGTTGTTACTTTAGGCTATTTGAGCCTCAATCTCCATTCCTCTAGAATGTGAATTCTAATGTAAGCACACTGACTGATTCCCCAGAACCAACTTCTCTCTTGGCTCTTTCCAGTAATCCATAGTTTTAACTTGCAGAATCTGGTGGTGGCTCTATCTTCTTTTTAAGGGTAGAAGATAGACAGAGCCTTGATCAATTAGTGCATCCCTGCTCCAGTTCAAGTTTATGACCTAAATTGCTCAACTCAGAGTAAAACTTAGCAGCCTGGCTTGATATGTGGGAGCATAAAGCACTGTTTCTCTCTGTAGACGAAGCAATCCCCACAACTGCTATAAACTGTTGATCCTTGAGCACTCCTGAAAACTTACTGCATAGAGGGAGAGCTCAGAAAATTTCAGGGGGAAATTTAGAGCTTTGATATCACTGTGATCCATCTTTTGTGAAACCCACCCTACTTCTAATCTTTTCAGTAAATGTGTACCAGTACTTTTTTATCTTTTCAGAACATTTGAGATGAATTTTCGGGTATTTGTAATATAAACACTTGGCTTAGTGAGAAAATAAGCCCTCCAGTCTGTGGGTTGTAAGGTTTAACAATACAGGTTGACAGTCCTCCTCTTTATTCTCAGAGGAAAGGTGTGCTTTAGAATTCTTTCTTTTCTTCTTTTTTTCATTTTTAAACGGGCGATGTAGCTTGTTTACTATACAATAGCTAACACCGCCAGAGGGATAAGTGGCAGAAACCTATAATCAAACTGAGCATTTCTGCAGGAAAATGTGTGAGCAATCATGATTAGTTTTTCTCTCTTTTTTTTTTTAAGGCTACAAATAGCCTAGTGATTGTTCATTTCAAGCTTTGCTAAAATGTGAATTTTGAAGAAAATGCTTGATGCATAGCTCTCTGGATTTTACATTTACATCTTAGGATATGTATTCCTTCTCTGTCTCTCTCCTCTCTGTACACACACATGCACACATCTACATATGTAAACATATGTGTTGTAAATGTAATACTATAGGTTCTTATTTGCTATATAAAAATCATTTTATTAGTTCAGTTACTCATGATAAAGAATGCTTTTTTATGAATAAAATTTATAGCCAAATTACATCATTATTTTCATTCTCATCATCTACATTATCAAAAAGATGGATTATAATTTACTCTATCCTGTTTCTGAAATGTACCTAGACTGAACTAAGAGCAGAGTTTGCTGCAATGTAAAAAAAAAAAAAAATGTGTTTTGGTCAGATATATTTTAATTGGAGTTTTCACCATTTCCCTCCTTTGACACAAATCCTATTAAATACCATTCTGACATTCATTATGATAAGTAACTGAGCTCTTGGCAAACATTTGCTATGTAAGCAATTTTGGTTCTGTTTCTAATGATTGGTAAAATGAAACAAGTTAGTCCTTGTTACAAAAATTTTCAGCAGATGAAAAATAAGATTTTTACTCTTAGAGCAGTTTTTTCCTAATAAAATCATATGAACTATGCTAAAATAGATATAACATTCATGTTATAGCTAAGAAAACTGGGAACAAAGGAGTAAATATTGTTTTCAGAAAGTAATAGATACATTAATACTTTGTATTTTTTCTATTATCTATATTGATCATTTAAAAAATTTATTCTGTGTGTTAAGGAATGATATGACACTTAACCAGAGATAAACAATACTTTAAAAAAAGTTTTCTAAAACTTTATTAGTTATTCCGTATAATCCTGTATGTCTCATTATTATTATTTTCATATAAAGAACTATTAAACAAGAAAACAAATGACAGTATACTTACTCTGAATGTATTTTCTTATATAAATTTACACAGTATTTGTAACCTAGAAGAAAAGAAATTTGCCTTAAAAGATTGTGGTTGTCCTTATTAATAAAATTATATAGCAAATATCTAGTTTTAAAAAAATACCTGTCAGAGCAGTGTTCTAACCTAGCTTGATTTTTGCCTTTCAAATAGAAATAATTTGCTTTTTACACTATTTTGCTCTTTGAAGGGCTTTTATTCAAGTCTCTACTCAAATATTTAGTATTCTAACTATAGCTATCAGGACATAATTAAAAATCATAAATCCCACTTAGTTTAAGCAAGACATAAATTCATTAAAATGTCAAGAGGGTCTAGCCAATATCCTATACCGCAGAGAACAAGAACAGAGAACTGTACATGGCCAAGAACAATGACCACGTGACACCACTTGTCTGCCCTAATGAGCAGTCTGTTTCCGTGGCTACTGAATAGATGACTGACAGCCTCTAGCAGCACTGCCAGTCTGACCTTGCACATTGCTACACCTGCACATTGGCTGTTTCTCTACCACACTCATGAAAATGGATCCCCCTGTAGTGTTTCATTTATGTCCCTCTCCTCTTAACCAACATTCCAGGGGATGTATGCAAACTCTGAAGCCGGTATCAATTATCTGAGCTTGGCCTCAAGGGAAATGGAAATAGGTTGCTGGATTTAACTTCACAGAACAGACATTCTTAAAATTGATATTCCTAAAATTTAGAAAAGCATTTCAAATTCCTGGATGACTAGATAGCAGAGGCAATTGTGGTCAAAGGGCTTCCCAAGTGTCACTAGTGGTAAAGAATCCACCTGCCATTGCAGGAGACATAAGAGATGGGTGTTTGAACTCTGGGTGGGGAAGATCCCCTGGAGGAGGGCCTGGCAACCCACTCCAGTATTCTTGCCTGGAGAACCACATGGCCAGAGGAGCCTGGCAGTGTTCAGTCCATAGAGTTGCAAAGAGTCGGACATGACTGAAGCGACTTAGCAAGCACACATTGTGGTCAAAATAAGAAGACTTGAAAATGATTTACAGCTAAAAAGAAAAAAGCCTAAAAAATGATATGATTACAATGCTGATGTGGAAACAGCAGTGCTAGTAGTAGAAATATTAATTATAAAATTGCCGTGTTGATGGTGGTGGTGTCTGTGCAAAGCCTATGCCAGGTTGGATGGCCATGTCATTCTGATGGAGGCTGCATATGTTGTTCCTGGGCTTCATTGCCCTTACCTGAGCAAATTTCAGCCATATCTTAATCTTGGGCAGTGATAAATTTGTCTTTGACGTCAGCAGCAAAACCGTTGTTTTGACAGTAATGAGGAGTGATGGCATTGTTGTTGATGGTCAGTGGTAAAAGAGCCTCATGTTTTCCCAGAACAAAGGTGAATCGTCCATAGGCAGGCCAGCATTGCAATTACAAGTACTTGACTTAGCAGCAGCAGCAGCAGACATATTGAAAGGAGCTGTTTCTTGGTGAACTAACAGGACTCCTCTGAAGGACTCTAGCATTGTTTGGAAGGAAATGGTGGGAAAGTTAAAATCCTCACCAAACAGCTAATGTTCATTCTGTTTCAATCCCATGATACATGAGTTCTGACATTCACATTGATATCAGTGTTTCAAAGTGACTGTATTTTCATTGTGAGGAAAATCATTATCAATAAGACACAGTCTCTGAATCTCTAAGTGACTTGAAAATACTTAGAGTTGTCATATACTATACTGACTTTTAAATATTTCTAATAAAATTGAAATTTCATATGGGAGCCCAATTTAGAAAAGAGCTAAATGGAAAGGATCTAAGTGCAGAGCTTCTCTGGAAAAAGCAGGGTTTAGGGTCGTGAGAAAGGATATCACTCCCTCCACTAACCTCCACTTCCCAATGTCTTTCTCTCTTCATCACTTTCCATCTCCATCTCTTTTTCCCCACAGAGGTTTCTGGGACACTTCTCAGGAACATCTGCAAAAATTAAAAACTAGCAAAAAACACAGAAGCCCCAGTGGCAAAGTGGATTGAAACTGGAGCCTCAAAGATGTGAAATGAGATGTGGCAGGGAGGAGCACCATTTGTTCTGTGTGAAGAGTATAGGCTTTGGAATTCAAAGCCAATGCGAGTATATTTCAACTTAACAGAGAGATGTTTATAACTTACAGAGCTTTCTAAAAATGAAATTGGTAACTTTATGAGATTAAATCCCTGACTACTAAAGATACTCCAAGACCAGATCATCACTAATGGTGTTCAAAGAGATTTAGATCTCAGGAAAGTGGTTGTCTTTAGGTTCTAGCTTTATATGTAGTCATTGTCTATATCATCTGCAAAATGATCATATCTTAACTTCTTGAATGAACATCAAGTAAATTAGAAATATGTTAAAAAGTGTTTCCATGTATATTACACATCTTAAAATTCCAATGATACACTAAACTCCACTTTGTTTTTTTCTTTCTCTTTTTTTTTTACTACATGAAGACCTTTATTTTTTGATAATCTTAATTATTGTTAGAAATAATAAGTATTGTTTTGTAGATGCTTCTAGGAAAAGTAAACTATAGGTAGAAGTATAACATGTCAGTGCATTTTCCCACAAATACTGCACTACTCTGCCTATTTTTCTTATTTGAGAGCCCTGCCAAAGGAAAGGGAAGAGAACATTTGTGAACAACATGAGATCAACTAAGCACAACAGCATTACAGGATAACATCAGTTTAACTGATAACCAATTCAGGAAGCACTTTAATTCTGAAAGTAATAGATACAGAATTGCCAGATTACAAAAACACATTGTGTCTTTCTTGTTTTGGAAAGATTAGGAATCTTTTTCATCTGTGATTATGCCACATAGCTTTGCTTTAGGAAAAATACAAACTCTTGTTCCTTGTGTATATCATCTTGCACACTATAATACATCTATTTATCCGTGAGTTTTTTGGAATAGAATATTTATTTTATGTAAGATATAAGAAGAAACACTGTAATCACAGGATAGAAAATTTATGAGATAAACATGAAAGTATGATAGAGCAAACATTTTACTTTTTGATATATAGCTTTCATTGATTTGTTATAACAATCTTAAGATTTAGCATTAATTTTAACAATTTCTTTGAAGGTGTCTTCTTAATTCTGTCTTTAATCAAACTTTAGTTCATTAGAAATAAGAGTGATTAGAGTTCACATTTTGCTTTAAATTGATATCATTTTCTATTTCTAGAATATACAGCTAAGGATGCAATAAAAGAATTATTCTAAAAAACTAAGAAAATAGTGATTGAAAATTCTTTAAAGAATGAAAACTTAATACCTGTGAGAATAAGACCACTGTTTTAAAATATCATTACTCTAAGGTACCTCTGTCAGTGGGGCTATTAAGTCATAGTATACATACATGCATACAGGAGGTATCATGGAACAGCATGGTGGAGGGCAATTTTATAATAGTGTTTTTTCCAATAAAAATATTATAGTGATTTTTCACTTTGCTTTAGAGTTTATAGATATCCTATTACACCACTGTAGCAAAAAAAAAAAAAAAAAAGGTGTTTGATGATTCTGTGATTTTATCTTTCAAATCTTTCAAGTTTGTTAATTCCCTTCTCTTTTACAAATGTTGAGGGTACATAACTAAAGGTCAGGATATTGTCATAAATATATTGGGTAAGTGACTTAAAGTTTTATGTGCCCTCTCACTAATGTATATAAGCATTTATGTTTTGAAGTTAAATTCCATATTAATTAAGTTTTAGTTGAAAATCATAGAAAACTACTTTGATTTAGGCAAAAGTGCATTCTATTAGCAGAATACCCACTCACAGATGACAAGAGCCATTAGAGAAGGCAGGACTTAAATACCACCCAGAACCACTGTAGCAAAAAGAGAAGGATCGGAAGAGTGTGATTTAGTTTAGCTCAATCCATTTGTGTCTTCTGTCAAGCTCCAAATTTCATAGAGTGATAACTCTATTTGAACCAGTTTGGGTTGGATATTTCTAACTCCACATTAATCTTTGGAGGATTTAACTACTGAAAAGAAAAATTACAAATCAGTGAATCAGGCCAAACTATAATATGTCTTTACCTTTCATTTGTTTTTTTGAACAGCTGTATTGAGATATAATTTACATAACAAAAATCAGCCACACTAGTATAAAATTCAGTCATCTTCAGTAAATTTATAAAGTTGTGAAACTAGATCTAGAATTTACTTTAGAACATTTCCATCATCATCAAAATTCCCCATCAGCTAGCTTACTATCTAACCTTGCTTCCATTTCCAAACCCAGGCAACTACTGATCTCTTTCTACCTCTATAAATGTGCTTGCCAATTGTATGTAAACATACAATGTGTAGAATTTTGCATCTGGCTTCTTTCACAAAACATGAGTGTTTTCAGTTATGTCCATGATGGATGAGTATTTGGCTCTCTGTATGGCTGAGTAGTATTTTATTGTAGAGATGCATCACATTATGTTTACCAGTTGATGTTTATATCAGTTCCAGATTTTAGCTACTATAAATAACATAGTTATGAGCATTCACACACAAAGGTTTTTGTGAGCATAAACACTTTTTTCCCTCTTAGGTAATATTCATAGAAGTGAAATTGCTTTATCATATGATAAATTTATGCTTAACTATTAAGGAAACTGTTAGGGGACATTTTATTTTATTCCAAGGTGATTATACCAGTTTACATTTCCACCAACATTATATGAAGATTTTAGTTTCTCCATATTTCTGGTCAACAATTAGCATTGTCTATTCTTTTGGTTATATCCCTTCTAGTGGCTAGAATGTGTTTTGTCATTGAACTTTTAATTTGCATCTCCCAAAAGAATAATGGTGTTGAGAACCTTCACATGTGTTTATTAACTGTTTATACATATTCTTTAGAGAAATGTCTATTGACTTATTTTCCTCATTTTTACTTGGAATATTTGATGTTTTGATATTAAATTTGGAGGTTATTTATGTATTCTCTGTACATTTTTTATATAGTTTAGAAGATATATGATTCATTTGATTTATATAGCTTGATAATAAATTACCACAAATTTAGTGGCCAAGCAGCACACACATTTATAATCTTGCAATTTCCATGGGTCAGAATTCTGGGCATAGCTTATCTGAGTTCTCTGCTCAGGGTCTTGGAATAATGAAATCAGATTTTGACAGGATAGTAATTTCCTCTGGAAGCTCAAATGGGGAGAGATCTACTTCCAAGTTCATTCAGGTTGCTGGCAAAATTCTTCCTATTTTTGATGTATGAGTGTTGGCCCTGGTTTACTGCTGGAAGGTGGCTGATGGCTGGTGTCTTCTCAGTTGCTTAATACATGAACTTCCTCTTCACAGCTGTTTAGTTCATCAATCCAGTAAGGAGAAGCTTGCCATCTGCCAAGAAAGAATCTTACCTAACATAACTAACACTGAGAGTGTTATTTCATCACTGTTAGATCTTTTAAGTTGCAAGCATGAAAATGTGCTACCTACACTGAATAGAAAGGAGTTAAACAAAGACATAGATACCAGGAGGAAACTATGGGGGTGTTATCTAATGTCTTTCTCCATGTATTATTTGAAAATATATTCTCCCAGTCTTGTAGCCTGTGTTTTCATTTACCTACCAGTACTTTTTGAAGTGTAAGATTTTACTGAAGTCCAACTTATCTTTTTCTCCCCTTCTTTTAAAGTTTATACTTTTGGTATTGTATCTAAGGAATCTTTACCAATTGAAAATCATGAAGATTTTATCCTTTGTCTCTTTCTGGCAAGTCTGATATTTTAGCTCCTAAATTTAAGTCAATGATCCAGTTTAAGTTCATTTTGTGTATAGTGTAAGCTTAGTGTTTAGTTCATTTTCTTGCAGTTGGATATAAAAATGGTCCCAGAACTATTGATTGAAATGGCTGTCCTTTCTTCAATTACATTTTTCTTAGTACCTTGTCATAAGTCAATTGACCATAAATGTGATGGTTTATTTTAGACTCTTTTTAAAAATATAAATTTATTTATTTTAATTGGAAGTAATTACTTTACAATATTGTAGTGGTTTTGCCATACAGTGACATGAATCCACCACGGGTGTACATGTGTTCCCTATCCTGAACCCCCCTCCCTCCTCCCTCCCCATCCCATCCCTCTGGGTCATCCCAGTGCACCAGTACCGAGCACCCTGTCTCATGCATTGAACTTGGACTGGCTATTCATTTCACATATGATAATATACATGTTTCAATGCTATTCTTCCAAATCACCCGACCCTTGCCCTCTCCCACAGAGTCTAAAAAACTGTGCTATACATCTGTGTCTCTTTTGCTGTCTCACATACAGGGTTATCTTTACCATCTTTCTAAATTCCATATATATGCATTAGTATAGTGTATTGGTGTTTTTCTTTCCGGCTTACTTCACTCTGTATAATCGGCTCCAGTTTGGTCCACCTCATTAGAACTGATTTCAAATGTATTCTTTATAATGGCTGAGTAATATTCCATTGTGTATATGTGCCACAGCTTTCTTATCCACCCATCTGCTGATGGACATCTAGGTTGCTTCCATGCCCTCACTATTATAAACAGTGCTGTGATGAATATTGGGGTACACGTGTCTCTTTCAATTCTAATTTCCTCAGTGTGTATTCCCAGTAGTGGGATTGCTGGGTCATAAGGCAGTTCTATTTCCAGTTTTTTAAGGAAACTCCACACTGTTCTCCATAGTGTCTGTACTAGTTTGCATTCCCACCAACAGTATAAGAAGGTTCCCTTTTCTTCACACCTTTTCCAGCATTTATTGCTTGTAGACCTTTGGATTACAGCCATTCTGACTGGCGTGAAATGGTACATCATTGTAGTTTTGATTTGCATTTCTCTGATAATGAGTGATGGTGAGCATCTTTTCATGTGTTTGTTAGCCATCTGTATGTCTTCTTTGGAGAAATGTCTGTTTACTTCTTTGGCCCATTTTCTGATTGGGTCATTTATTTTTCTGGAATTGAGCTGCAGGGGTTGCTTGTATATTTTTGAGATTAGTTGTTTGTCAGTTGCTTCATTTGCTATTTTTTTCTCCCATTCAGAAGGCTGTCTTTTCACCTTGCTTATAGTTTCCTTTGTCATGCCAAAGCTTTTAATTTTAATTAGATCCATTTTGTTTATTTTTGTTTTTATTTCCATTACTCTGGGAGGTGGGTCATAGAGGATCCTGCTGTGATTTATGTCGGTGAGTGTTTTGCCTATGTTCTCCTCTAGTTTTATAGTTTCTGGTCTTACATTTAGATCTTTAATCCATTCTGAGTTTATTTTTGTGTATGGTGTTAGAAAGTGTTCTAGTTTCATTCTTTTACAAGTGGTTGGCCAGTTTTCCCAGCACCACTTGTTAAAGAGATTGTCTTTTCTCCATTGTATACTCTTGCCTTCTTTGTCAAAGATAAGGTGTCCATAGGTGCGTGGATTTATCTCTGGGCTTTCTATTTTGTTCCATTGATCTATATTTCTGTCTTTGTGCCAGGACCATACTGTCTTGATGACTGTGGCTTTGTAGTAGAGCCTGAAGTTAGGCAGGTTGATTCCTTCAGTTCCATTCTTCTTTCTCAAGATTGCTTTGGCTATTTGAGTTTTTTTGTATTTCCATACAAATTGTGAAATTACTTTTTCTAGTTCTGTGAAAAATATCATTGATAGCTTGATTGGGATTGCATTGAATCTATAGATTGCTCTGGGTAGTATACTCATTTTCACTATATTGATTCTTCCAATCCACGAGCATGGTATATTTCTCCATCTATTTGTGTCCTCTTTGATTTCTTTCATCAGTGTTTTATAGTGTTTTATAGTTTTCTATATATAGGTCTTTAGTTTCTTTAGGTAGATATATTCTTAAGTATTTTATTTTTTTTGTTGCAATGGTGAATGGAATTGTTTCCTTAATTTCTCTTTCTGTTTTCTCATTGTTAGTGTATAGGAATGCGAGGGATTTCTGTGTGTTGATTTTATATCCTGCAACTTTACTATATTCATTGATTAGCTCTAGTAATTTTCTGGTGGAATCTTTAGGGTTTTCTATGTAGAGGATCATGTCATCTGCAAAGAGTGAGAGTTTTACTTCTTCTTTTCCAATCTGGATTCCTTTTATTTCTTTTTCTTCTCTGATTGCCATGGCTAAAACTTCCAAAACCACGTTGAATAGTAGTGGTGAGAGTGGGCACCCTTGTCTTATTCCTGACTTTAGTGGAAATGCTTTCAATTTTTCACCATTGAGGATAATGTTTGCTGTGGGTTTGTCATATATAGCTTTTAATTTTGTCTTATCCACATGCTGTTATTATTACTGTAGCTTTGTGATAAGTTTTGAAATCTGGTAGTTTAAATCTTCCAATTTGCTCTTCTCTTTTTAAGTTGTTTTGACTATTTTAGGTCCTTTGCATCTCTCTCTCTCTCTCTCTCTCTCTCTCTCTCTCTCTCTCTCTCTCTCTGTATGTGTGTATATATATATATATATATATATATATATATATATATATATATATATATATAATTAACCAAGTATATTAGAATTTTTGCTGGAATATAAATAGTGATTCTACTATGTCAGTAGATTAATTTGGGGATAATTACTATCTTAATATCAAGTCTTCAGCATACAATATTAAATGTTTTTATAATTTTTCTTATATATTGATTTTTTATTATGAATAAAGTTATTTTATTGGTATTAATTTTGTTGTAGTTGACATTTTTTTCATTGTTCAGTTGCTAAGCCATGTCCAAACCTGCAACCACAGGGACTGCAGTATACCAGGCTTCTCTGTCCTTCACTATCTCTTGGAATTTGCACAAATTGAATCGGTGATGCCATCCAACCATCTCATCCTCTGTCTCCTCCTTCTCCTCCAACCCTCAATCTTTCCCAGCATCAGGGTCTTTTCTAATGAGTCAGCTCTTCACATTACATGGCCAGAATTTTGGAGCTTCAGCATCAGCCCTTCCAATGAATATTCAGAATTTATTTTCTTCGGTATTGACTAGTTTGTTCTCCTTGCTATCCAAAGGACTATTAAGAGTCTTTTCCAGTACTACAACTCAAAATCATCAATTCTTTTGCACTCACACTTCTTTATCTTCCGACACTCACATCCATACATGACTACTGAAGAAACTACAGCTTTGACTATAGGGACTTTTGTCAGCAAAGTGACATCTCTACTTTTTAATATGATGTCTAGGTTTGTCATAGCTTTTCTTCCAAGGAGCAAGCATCTTTTAATTTCATGGCTGCCGTCATTGTGCACAGTAATTTGGAGATCAAGAAAATAAAATCTGCCACTGTATCCACTTTTGCTCCACCTTTTTACCATGAAGTGATGGGATCTGATGCCATAATCTTTGTTTTTTCATTGTTGAGTTTTAAGCCAGCTTTTTCACTCTCCTCTTTTACCTTCATCAAAAGTCTCTGTAGTTCCCCTTCACTTTCTGCCATTAAGGTATCTGCCATCTGCACATCTGAGGTTGTTGATATTTCTCCCAGTCATCTTAATTCCACCTTGTGACTGGTCCAGCTCAGAATTTTACATGATGTAGTCTGCATATTAGTTGAATAAGCAGGGTGACAATATACAGCCTTGACATACTCTTTTCCCAACTGTGAACCAGTCCATTGTTCCATATCTTGTTCTGTTGCTTCTTGACCTGCATACAGGTTTCTCATGAGGCAGGTACAGTGTTCTGGCATTCTCATCTCTTTAAGAATTTTCTACAGTTCGTTGTGATCCACACAGTCAAAGGCTTTAGCAGTCATTGAAGCAGAAGTGGATGTTTTTCTGGAATTCCCTTTCTTTTTCTGTGATCCAACAGATGTTGGCAATTTGATCTCTGGTTCCTCTGACTTTTCTAAATCCAAATTATACACCTGGAAGTTATTTGCTCATGTACTATTGAAGCCTAGCTAGAAGGATTTTGACAATTATCTTGCTAGCGTGTGAGATGAGCGTAGTTGCATGGTAGTTTGAACATTCTTTACAATTGCCCTTCTTTGGGATTGGAATGAAAACTAACCTTTTCCAGTCCTTTTGCCACTGCTGAGTTTTCCAAATTTGCTAGCATATTGAGTGCAGCACTTGAACAGCATCATCTTTTAGGATTAAAATAACTCACCTGGAATTCTATCATCTCCACTAGCTTTGTTTGTATTATTGCTTCCTAATAAAGAGTTTTCTCTTTTTTTGTACAGTTCTTCTGTGTATTCTTGCCACCTCTTCTTTTTTTTTAATTAATTTATTCATTTTATTTTACAATATTTTATTGGTTTTGCCATACATTGACTTGAATCTTCCATGAGTGTACATGTGTTCCCCGTCCTGAACCCCTCTAATCTCTTCTGTTTCTGTTAGGCCCTTGGTATTTCTGTCCTTTATTGTGTCTATTTTTGCATAAAATATTCCCTTGGTATGTCTGATTTTCTTTAAAAAAAAAAAAGATCTCTAGTCTTTCCCATTCTATTATTTTCTCTATTTCTTTGCATTGCTTTCTTAAGCAGGCTTTCTTATATTTCTTTGCTATTCTCTGGAACTCTGCATTCAGCTGGGTATATCTTTCCTTTTTCCTTTAACTTTCACCTCTCTTCTTTTCTCAGCTATTTGTACAGCCTCCTCCTATTTGTATAGCCTCCTCCGACAGCCATTTTGCCTTTATGCATTTCTTTTTCTTGGGGATGATTTTGATCACCACCTCCCGTACGATTTTATGAACCTTTGTCCATAGTTCTTCCAGCACCCTATCAAATCTAACCCCTTGACACTTACATTGTATAATCATAAAGGATTTGATATAGGTCATACCTGGATGGCCTAGTGGTTTGTACATAGTTCTTCCAGCACTCTATCAAATCTAATCCTTTGATACTTACACTGTATAATCATAAGAGATTTGATATAAGTCATACCTGGATAGCCTAGTGGTTTTCCCTTAAGTTTTTCAATTTTAGTCTGAATTTTGCCTTAAGGAGTTCATGATCTGAGCCACAGTTAGCACCAGCTCTTGTTTTTGCTGACTGTGTAGAGCTTCTCCATTTTCAGCTACAAATAACATTGTTACTATATATAAATATATTTTGTTTTAATATATGTATGTATACACACACACACACACACACACACACACACACACACATATGGCATTCTGTGACTTCTCTAGTGTATTAGTTCTAGGAATATTTTTTGGATCCCTTAGGATTTTCTACTTATAAAATAGCTTCTCTTTTTCTCTCTCTGTCTCTCTCATTTTTCTCTGTCTGTCCCTCTCTCTTTTTTCTTCTTTTCTCACATCTGCTAGTACCACCAATACAATGTTGAATAGAAATGTCAGGAGTTGACATCTTTTCCTTGATCCCAAAGAGAGTGGGAAAACACTGTCACCATTCAGTGTAAGCTACAGGCCTTTTAAAAGTGGCCATCCTCAGGTTGAAGAAGTTCCCTTCTAGGTCTAGTTTGTTAAATATTTTTACCATGAAAAGATAGAGAATATTTTCAAATGCTTTTTCTGAGCTTATTGGAAATATCATGTGGTTTTGTCATTTATTCTATTTCTGATGCTATGTGACCTTGCATTCCTAGTAGAAATTATGGTTGGCCATAATTTATAATCCTTTATATGTTGCTGGACTCCATTGACTAATATTTTATTAAGAACTTTAGTTCTATTTTCTTAAGGGCTAGCTACAATTTTCTTTCTTTCAGTATCTATATCTCTCTTTTTAATGTAATAGCAATACTCCACTCATAGAATGAGTTTGTGAATGTTCCATTTGTTTTCTGCTTTCTGAAAGAGTTTTTGAAGTACCAGTATCATTTCTTTAAATACTTCATTAAGTTCTGTAGTAGAAATATCTGGTTTGGGATTTTCCTTTGTGGCAAAATTTTAAATAAATAATTCAATATTTTACTCCCTAGGAAATTCAAAATTTTCATTTCTTCTTTAGTTAGTCAATCTTAGATTTTTGTATTTATCAGGCATTTGTTCATTTAACTTTTTGCAGAATATTGTTCAAAATATGTCATTATAATCTTTTTGACTGCTGTACCTCATAGTGGTTCCCCTCTTTTATTTCATTTTAATCTTTTAAATGTCAGTATGCTAAATGTTTGGCAATTTTCTTGATTTCTTTTTAAAAAAAAACTTTGGTGTACTGATTTTTCTCAGTTTTCTCTATTTTTCTCTATCTCATTGCATTCCACTTTAAGCTTTATTTTTTCCATTATTCCTGCTTGCTTTGGAATTTATCTTTTTTTTTTCTATTTTTCCTGCAGTGGAAATGTAGTTTATTGATTTGAGATGTTTTATCTTTATTGATAGAGGAGATTACAGTTATGAATTTCTAAGCACTGCTACAGCTGTACCTAATAAATTCTTATATATTTTCATTCTCACACATATTAAAATATATGTTTTAAACTTATTTTGTGATTTTATTTTTTACTCATGGGTTATGTAGGAGTGTTTTTAACTTCCAAATATTATAGGTTTTCCCTGATATTAATACAACCATTCTCTCTCTTTTATAGTCATCACATGATTTTTTTTCCTTTAGTTTCAATTTTCTTTCTCTCTGTATCTGAGTAGTGTTTCTTCTATATATCATATATTTGAGGTTAGCTTTTTTATTAAGTCCATTAATATCTCTTTTTTCCTTTTGAATGGAGTATTTAGCCCATTCACTCTTTGTGTCATTACTTTAATGGTGCATTTCAAGCCAGCTATGGTCTCTTTGTTTTCTATTTTATTCATGCAGCTTTTTCTCACTTCTTCCTCTAAAAGAGAAAGAAAAAAATGTCCTATTTTGTGTAAAAAATATTTTTGTCTATTTCTTCTGCTGATTAAAAAAAAAACACTTCCATTTATTTTCTTTCTTTTTTTTGAGAAATTAAAAATAGATCTTAACATATTATACTCTAATTAGGAATCATACTGACAATTCTGTTAAAGTATAGCATTGTTGATTCAATATATTTTTCCCCCTCTCCTTTGTGCTTTATTCATACATGGTACATCTATATATGTAATAGACCCCACTATAGAAAATTACACTTATTGCTCCATATAATTTTATAATGAGTTAATGAAAAAAGTGAGAAATATATCTATAGATTATCTTATACTCACCCTACATATATGATGTATCTGATTTTCTTCACTTTTACTTAGAGATTCATGTTCTTTCCTGGCATCACTTTCTTTAGCCTGACAGACAACCTTTAGTGTTTCTTATAAGATAGGTTTGATAGTGACAAATTCTCTAAATTTCTATTTCTGAATGTAATGTTATTTTATCACTTTTTGGGGGAAGGGGATGTTGCATGTGGGATCTTAGTTCCCTGACCAGGGCTTGAACCCATACCCTCTGCAGTGGAAGCACAGAGTCTTAACTACTGCACAACTAGGGGAGTCCAAATTTTACCTTTATATTTTATAGATAAAATATTTTCCCTCCACCATTTAAAAAAATCTTTGCAATGCATTTGGACTTCCATTTTTTTTCTAATAGAAAGTCAATCCCAAATTACAGTATTGTTTTCTTATACATGGTAATTTGTTTTCATTTTTCTTGCTGCTTTCAAGATTTTCTTTTTTTCTTTGAATTTCATTAACTTATCTATGATGAATTTCTGTGTGACTCTTTCTCAGTTTATTTTCTGAATCTTAACTTTTAAGCCTGGTTCCTAAGGTTATCCCTGTGTCAGCACAGCTGGTGATCAGCCAGAAGTTGACAAGAGACTGCGTGCAAACCCCTTAAGTCAACAGGGCTCACACTCTGAAGATAAATCTGTGTGTGTCCTGTAGAGTGTATTCAAATGCCAGGCCATTTTTAAATCTTTCCTTTAGTATTTTAGTTTCTCCCAAGCAGTCTCATTTCTCTCTCTTTCTCTCTCTCTCTCTCTTTCACACACACACACACACAACTTGTTCAACCACACAGAGAGAGCTGGGGTGAGATATGGGAAAACCACTGTAAAAGTAACCCATTTCTAATGCAAACTTTCACAGTTTTCAAGAATAAATACCTCACTGGATATTTAGTTAATTTCCAAAATGACAGTTTCATCCATGTTTACAGTTGCTTTCTGAAAAAAAAAAAAAAAAAAAAAAAAAGATTTCCCATTTTCTCTTCCCATTAGGTAGAGGTTCTCTATATGCTCAACTAATTAAGATTTGATAAAACTAATTAAAATCTAATTAAACTAGTTAAGATCTAATTAAAGCCTACAACACTTAATTATTTCCATGGTACCAACAAACAATGTGAGGAACATGAGGAGCCCAAGCAAAGAGTGTGAGTAGCCAAGGTGAAATACTAACAAAGAGGTCTTTTACTAGTAGAAATTTTTCTTGTTAGAGGGAATTAAGCCCATAAAAAACATGTAGGGGATTTTATTACAATTAAAAATGTTTTTCTGTATATTTCCTAGTACTTCTTGCTGGTATTTAAGTATATCATTAGATGTCATATATTAACTTTTTATACAATAATTTGTTTTTAATTCTTTATTTTTTTCAAGCCCAATAATTTTCTTTCGCTTATTTGAATCAATAATATGAAATTTTTCATTATTTGAGCCAATTTTACTTTTTATTTTTACATTCTTTTTGTTGGTTATCCTTTCTTGTCTTCACATATTAATTCCAATGTCCTGTAACTACTAAATACAAGTGGTGTGAGCAAGTATGTTAATTTTTCCCCTTGTTATTAAAAGAATGTCTCTAACATACTTTATCATCAAATATGACACTAATTGTAAATTTATGATAGACACAATTTTTTCCAAGAGAAGGAAGTCTTGGTTTCCTGATAGATTTTATCATGAATGGATGTTATATTTTAACATCTCTATAACAACTGAGATAATTATGTGCATTTTTTCTTTTAATTTATTAATGTGCTAAATTACAACTTCTAATTTTGTCTTTTTTCAGTTCATAAAATTTATTGCAGTTAGCACACAGTTTAAAAATTCACCAGCACACCAATAATATAAAACCAAACAGCATTATAAGTTATTCCTCCCTCAGGAAAATAGAATATACAATGACAGTTAAAGCTAGATGTCAGTCTAAGTTTTAGAACAAAGGAAAAAGTGAAGCTAATAAAAGGAAAAGGTCATTTCACTCACAATGACCAAAAGGAAGTCCAAAAGCCAATTTTTTCATAGACATTATCTTCTTTATATTAATGACATTTTATCTATAATATATTCTAGATAATCATATATTAATTAATATATTCATTAATTTTAGCATAAATTGTATTTTTAAAAAACTAGAAACTCTGCAAGTAACTAAAAATAATACTCCAAGGCCGTTTTCACAGCTTTGTTTGCTTGTTTGCTTTAAAGGCCGTTACTGCCAAATTAACACACATTTGACCAAATATTTCCGAAACAGTCCAGCAACACACAATGGAGTTTTCCATTCAGTATCTCAAGCACAAAAACAGGCTATGTTTACAAAAGTGAAGGTGATCAAATTCTAATATTAAATTATCCTTGCATTTTTCACGTAAATCAAATGTTCCAATGTGTATCTCTATATATGTTTTAGTTATACTATTCATGAATATTTTATTTAGAAATTTTGCATCTATGTATATAACAGGGTAGGTCAGAGGTTATCTATTCTGCTAATCCTATACTATATTGCTTATACTATTCTTGTATTGATGCTTTAAATATCTGCAATAATTCTTTTATATATATTTGGATGAGTAATTGTTAACCTTGTAAAAACTTATTTCTAAATCATTTTAACCTGGAATAGTTTTGAGGTGTGAAATGTATAGGCATATATTTTAATGTACTGATTAAATGTATTTAATGGTAATGTGTGTATTTTACTTTTCAATTAACCTATTGCTTACTTGATATAGTATTTATGTTAGGGTTATGACAGTGTATGTTTTTGTACTTATTTGCCTAAACTATTTTAGTATATTATTACTCATTTAATCTATCTGTGGTTAATTTTTTCTAAAATAGTTTATAAAAGATGTCTTTTCCTCATTCTGTCTCATCGAAATTCTCAGTTTTTTGTCCATTTCGTTGATCCTTTCAAAGAACCAAACTTTGGCAGTTTTGAACTTCTCTATTATTTCTAATTTTAGTGATCAGAGTTTAAGACATTATATTGCTAATTGTTGTTTCATATGCATCCTGGTGGTTTTGATGCCATAACTTTTCTTTTCATGCTTTTTCTCAGTATTTTCAAGTTTTATTATCATGTTTTCTTTACACTAGCAATTATATAAGAATGTTTACTTTCTAACTTATATATACACACATGTATGTATATATAGGTATTTGTCCAAATACCTATATATGTGTGTGTGTACACATATATATATATATGATTTTAAAGTATCCTATCTGCATACTAATTTGAGGATATTAGTTCTGACAGTTACTGTGATTGTTGTGCTATAATTTTCCACTATGTTTGTATAACAGTCCATTTTTCTTTTAACTGTGTAAATTTTTGTCTCAAATCTTTCCATATTCTGTGAGGCCAGAATAAGGTTTCTCTCTCAAAAAGATTTCCCTCTGCCAGCACCCTTCAGTTCACTTCAGTTGCTCAGTCATGTCCGACTCTTTGCGACTCCATGAATCACAGCATGCCAGGCCTCCCTGCCGATCACCAACTCCTGGAGTCCACCCAAACCCATGTCCATCGAGTTGGTGATGCCATCCAACCATCTCATACTCCGTCGCCCCCTTCTCCTCCTGCCCTCAATCTCTCCCAGCATCAGCGTCTAGCACCCTTAGAATGCTATAAAACATTAACAAAGTTTAAATTGACTTTGACTGATATATAGTCAAGAATTGTAAAGTCAAACTAATGTCTACCTGAGGTCACCCATAGCATTATGAATGGTCAACAAAATTTACTTTTCTATATTTTAAATTCTGCCTTGATATAATTTGTTGTTGTCAGATATTATCTGCAGGAGGACTTCTTTTATCCATTCTTTCCTGAAGTTGTATGTCTGCAATGGTCTTCTTTTAGGCAGAAGTCTTGTTTCTAAGTAACCACCTTACTGTGCCCAAAGCCTTGACTTCTGTCCCTCATACAGATGCTCCAATCCAAAATCCAGCTACCAAACTCAATAAATGCCCTCAGGGCATTCCTGATTTCAGGGCTCACTAAATGCTCCAGTTTTCAGCTTCTTCTTCATTTTCTGCTTCTGGGGATTTCACTCAACATTTTACAAAGTCAGCTATGCATTTAGAAATGGAATTTCTAGACATTTTATACCAGTAGTTTTGTTTTTGCTTTTGTTTTTTGGGTTGTATGGTCAGCACTGTTACTGGAAATAGAAGTTACAATACAGCTTTTCAACCAAAAACAAAAAATATTTTTTTTCAAGCTGTGAAAATAACTATTAAAAAAAATCTTTTCTAAGTTTTCATTTTCAAAATTTTAGACACTAACAGAAAGAAAAGATAAAATATAATGAAGAACATTTGTAGATTATCACTTGTGACTAAAATGGCATTCTTATTCCATATAACTGGATATTTCCTGTTTGATTTAGGAATTATTCATAGAACTTTTCTCAAGATTAAGATCGGACTGCTGGGGATATAGGGTAGCATGATAAATCTGATGTGTGTTTAATTCCATACTAATATTTGTGATTAATGATTACAGTTTAAATACCTTTAGCATGCTTTCTTATTATGTGTAAATGGTTTGACATTTCACAGACAATTGAAATATGAAGCTCTCAGCATAAAACTTCACTCCTCTGTCCACGCATATCCCTTGGTAGAAGAAGTTCTCTACATAGGATTTCTAAGCCATCTCAATTATCACTCTTTCAATGAAGCCTCAAATTTTTCATGTAAATAATTATGATCACTTTCTAAATATCCTCTAAAAGCTCATAAATGTCAAAATATGAGGCTACATTGAATATGTATATTTTTTACTATTCAATATCTCTGTAAGAAATTAGTTGCCTACATCTCATATATTCTAACATATTTGACTGATGGTGGGTTATGTTATTTTTCCATGTCTTCCATAGCCAGAGGAAATCGATATTGGTTTAAGCAATAGTAATGTATTAATAATAAGACTTTCCCTGGTTTCCCACTCCTCTATGACCTAGGCAGGTGTCCCAGAAAGACTGATATAAACAACCAAGGTGAGAAAATAAAGCAGCCTATCATGACCTGCTTTCACTGCTGACAAAAGGAGAGCAGTAAGAAAACATTGCATTCAAATAAACTTTGTAGATTTGACTGTTCCTGAAATGAGATTATACTTGTGATTGGAAATGACAGGAGGAATTTTTGTCATCTGAGCACGACTGTGTAAATCATTGAACATGCCCTAGATTTCTTCTAAGGTCAGGAGAAAATGGGACAGAGAAAAGAAAAAAGAAAATAATAATCTTGGTTTCTATTCATACCCTTAAGATTTGATTTATAACAATTACTTCTGTAAGCACCCAGCACTCTAGCACCCAGCATAGAGTATGACATGTAATAGACACTTGAGAAATTATTTATTGATTGAATAAGTTATTCTATTCTGTACCATATAGACCAAGTTTCTGTTCAAACCATAAAAGCCATTTGAAAATTAAGATAATATTATTTGGGTACATTAATGAAGAAAGCAATACATTCTCCACTTCCCTCTGTTAACATATTCATCCTAAGAAACCAATCAACATGTGGTGAGCCCAGGTCACCTGGAGACGCTGCATATAGGTCTTGCAGCAAACAGCCTTGGCGAAGATCCAGACTGACAACCAGTGTCATTGGCATGTGTGAGTGCACACGTTTGAGTGAATGAACTTTCAGATAACAGGCAGCCTTTAGGCACTGAGTCACCCCTCTACAACTTAATGAATTATCTCAACAGGAGGACTATGAACTCATCTCAGAGGTCAAGAACTAGAACACTGACAACATCCTAAAGCATCCTCATCACTATGCCCCAGTCCTCTGAGACACTAATTACTACTTTGATTTTGGCACTATATTTCAATTTTGCTGTTTCTCAACTATACATCAGTTCAGTTCAGTTCAGTCGCTCAGTTGTGTCCAACTCTTCATGACCCAACAATATACAAATTATTTCAAATAGTGACAACATTTTTTATTTCCAGTTACATTTGCTGAATATTTTTAATGAAATTTCTTTCTTTTGCCTATAATGTGGGCTTATTTCCATTATGGTATATTCCCTTTTTGAGTAATTTATGACTTTTGTGCATTCTGCTATTAAAGGATATTTGGTTTCTCATAAATATTTTTGGCATACATCTATGTGTGCAAATGTTCAGTATATTGCTGGATGTACCTAACAGTAGATTTGTTGTCTTAGGAGCTGACTGTGGCTCAGATCATGAACTCCTTATTACCAAATTCAGACTTAAATTGAAGAAAGCAAGAAAAACCACTAGACCATTCAGGTATGACCTAAAACAAATTCCTTATGATTATACAGTGGAAGTGAGAAATAGATTTAAGGGACTAGATCTGATAGAGTGCCTGATGAACTATGGACAGAGGTCCGTGACATTGTACAGGAGTGAGGGATCAAGACCATCCCCATGGAAAAGAAATGCAAAAAAGCAAGCTGGCTGTTTTGGGAGGTCTTACAAATAGCTGTGAAAAGAATAGAAGCAAAAAGCATAGACGAAAAGGAAAGAAATAAGCATCTGAATGCAGAGTTCCAAAGAATAGCAAGAAGAGATAAGAAAGCATTCTTCAGCAATCAATGCAAAGAAATAGAGGAAAACAACAGAATGGGAAAGACTAGACATCTCCAAGAAAATTAGAGACACCAAGGGAACATTTCATGCAAAGATGGACTCAATAAAGGACAGAAATGCTATGGACCTAACAGAAGCAGAAGATACTAAGAAGAGGTGGCAAGAATACACAGAAGAACTGTACAAAAAAGATCTTCACGACCCAGATCATCATGATGGAGTGATTACTCACCTAGAGCGAGACATCCTGGAATGTGAAATCAAGTGGGCCTTAGAAAGCATCACTACGAACAAAGCTAGTGAAAGTGATGGAGTTCCAGATGAGCTATTTCAAATCCTGAAAGATGAATGCTGTGAAGGTGCTGCATTCAATATGCCAGAAAGTTTGGAAAACCAGCAGTGGCCACAGGACTGGGAAAGGTCAGTTTTCATTCCAATCCCAAAGAAAGGCAATGCCAAAGAATACTCAAACTACCGCACAATTGCACTCACCTCACATGCTAGTAAAGTAATGCTCAAAATTCTCTAAGCCAGGCTTCAGCAGTAAGTGAACTGTGATCTTCCAGATGTTCAAGCTGGTCTTAGAAAAGGCAGCGGAACCAGAGATTAAACTGCCAGCATCTGCTGGATCATCAAAAAATGAAGAGAGTTTCAGAAAAAACATCTATTTCTGCTTTATTGACTATGCCAAAGCCATTGATTGTGTGGATCACAATAAACTGTGGAAAATTCTGAAAGAGATGGGACTACCAGACCACCTGACCTGCCTCTTGAGAAACCTATATGCAGGTCAGGAAGCAACAGATAGAATTGGGCATGGAACAACAGACTGGTTCCAAATAGGAAAAGGAGTATGTCAAGGCTGTATACTGTCACCCTGCTTATTTAACTTCTATGCAGAGTACATCATGAGAAACACTGGGCTGGAAGAAGCACAAGCTGGAATCAAGATTGCCAGGAGAAATATCAATAACCTCAGATATGCAGATGACACCACCCTTATGGCAGAAAGTGAAGAGGAACTAAAAAGCCTCTTGATGAAAGTGAAAGAGGAGAGTGAAAAGGTTGGCTTAAAGCTCAACATTCAGAAAATGAAGATCATGGCATCCGGTCCCATCACTTCATGGGAAACAGATGGGGAAACAGTGGAAACATTGTCAGACTTTATTTTTGGGGGCTCCAAAATCACTGCAGATGGTGACTGCAGCCATAAAATTAAAAGATGCTTACTCCTTGGAAGGAAAGTTATGACCAACCTAGATAGCATATTCAAAAGCAGAGACATTACTTTGCTGACTAAGGTCCATCTAGCCAAGGCTATGGTTTTTCCAGTGGTTATGTATGGATGTGAGAGTTGGACTGTGAAGAAGGCTGAGTGCCAAAGAACTGATGCTTTTGAACTGTGGTGTTGGAGAAGACTCTTGAGAGTCCCTTGGACTGCAAGGAGATCCAACCAGTCCATTCTAAAGGAGATCAGTCCTGGGTGTTCTTTGGAAGGACTGTTGCTAAAGTTGAAACTCCAGTACTTTGGCCACCTCATGTGAAGTGTTGACTCATTGGAAAGACCCTGATGCTGGGAGGAATTGGGGGCAGGAGGAGAAGGGGATGACAGAGGATGAGATGGCTAGATGGAATCACCAACTCAGTGTACATGAGTTTGGGTGAACTCTGGGAGTTGGTGTTGGACAAGGAGGCGTGGCATGCTGCAATTCATGGGGTCGGAAAGAGTTGGACATGACTGAGCGGTTCAACTGAACTGAATGTACATATTCCCTTAACCTTAATAGATAAAGCTGTTAATGATGTCTGAGATGATTTCACAGTGTTCCTATTGAGATCATTATGTTGTGGGAGGGTGACTCAGTACTTAAAGGCTGCCTGTTATCTGAAAGTTCATTCATTCAAATGTGAGCACTCACACTTCACCAGTGATATTGGTTGTCAGTGTGGACCTTAGCTAAGACTGTCAAATGACCTTTATGCAGCCTTTCCAGGTACCTGGGTTCATCATATGCTGGTTGGTTTCCTAAGAAGACTATCCTAACAGAGGACAGAGGAGAAGTCTATCACTTTTCATACTTAATCCAAAAATTGCCATTTCTGCTGTGTTATCTCTGTAAAAGGAGTCAGGATACTCCAGCAAGCTTCAATGAGAAGGAGAATTGTTGTTTTTCAATCACTGAGTTCTATCCAAATATTTGTGACCCCATGGATGGCATCACACCAAGGCTCCCTGTCCTTCACCATCTCCTGAAGTTTGCCCAAGATAATGTCCATTTCATTGGTGATGCCATCCTGTCATCTCATCCTCTGATGCCCTCCTCTTTTACCTTCAGTCTTTCCCAGGATCAAGGTATTTTCCACTTAGTCAGCTCTTTGCATCAGGTCGCCAAAGTATTGGAACTTCAGCTTCAACATCAATCCTTCCAATGAGTATTCAGGGTTGATCTCCTTTAGGATTGACTAGTTTGATCTTCTTGCTGTCTAAGCATCTCTCAAGAGTCTTCTCCCTCGACAAATAGCTGAAAGGGAGAGAATAGAACCCAAATGAAGATTGGGAAGCGACAAGTTTCTAGAAGGTCATGTATGAACTGAATATTTCTTGATCTGTAAAAGAACTATCAATTATTGATAGAATTTAGTAGTACAGACACAGGGTCTTTTGTGTTTGAATTATAAAATTCTGAGAACCTTTTTAAGTGTTTAAGACATGGGAGAGAAAATGCTAGAGGAGTCTCCAGCAATAATTAAGGGAAAGGTAAGAGACTGAAATAAGTCAGTAACCTTTAAGTTTTACATGAGGAGATGGAATTGCAAGATATCAGGTAACCAGAAGCAATGAAACCTAGTAATATATTTTTGTCAAGATTTGAGTGAAGAGGAAGAGAAAAGTTTTCAGTTTTCTGACATGGGTGATTGAACAGATGGTAATGCCATGTGTTCAGATACAGGAGGAAAAAATAGATATTTTTAGATATTCAAATCGAGGATTTCCCAGGAAAGCCCAGAAAGAGATGTGAACAGCTAGATATGTGAATCAGAAGACTGAAAATTTTTGGATGTAGCAAATTTCCTGTCTTGAGAATACAGATAGTTTTTAAAATCCCAAGAATGCATTAGATAATCCAGAGTCTGTGTAGAGTAAGATGATCAAAGACCAGCCTTTTGTGAACAACAGGTAAATAGATAAGAAGCCTGCCAGAAAGACTGAGAAAGACCTATAAGAAAGAGAAGAATCATGGCAGAGAGAAATAATGAAAATCAGAGAGGGATCTTTGGCAGGGAACAGTTACTGGTGTAAAATATTGCAGTGCAGTTAAAGCCTGAAAAGAACATTAGCCTTTTTTTCCCCCCTTTTTCTCCAAAATTTCTGTAGAGTATTAAAAATAGTTCAGGTGGGAAAATATGCATTCTTCTGGATTGAAGTGAATATCTAGAGTGAGAAATTAGAGACTGTAAATGTGTATTCGTTTTTTTAATCAATGAGTATGTGTGTGAATGAATGAATGTATAAATACATACATGAATGAATGAAAGTAAGTGTTCATAGTTATTTCATAGTGGTTAGAAAACACCTTAGAAGGTCACAGTGGAAAGTTTTAAAATAAGATTATGAGTAATCTTACAACAGGAAATTTTGTTTTACTTTATTTAATTCAAATGTTCTCCAATTTAAATCTTGTCATTTGTCATGAAATATTTGTAGAAGTATTATTTTCCTAAAAAATCCTGACATTAACTGGGCTTAACATTTTTTGAGCCCAGCAACTCAACACTTTGAGGAAAAAGAAACAGCAGTAGATAAATGGTGTATTTTAGAATGCAGAACAAATTCATTGCATTTTATTTTATTTTGTTTTATAATGGGAAAAATTTAAGGATATCATTATCTCTGGAGAAAAACAAATAAATTTATAAGGAAGTTGAAAATATGAGGGCAAAATTACCTGATAATGCAAAGTTCAGAGACCAGGCTGGCACCATAATAAGGGTGCATAGTGCCATTTGGCAATTTGAATTTTAGGTATTTCATGGGAAAATAAGTTACCTAAGTGATCAAGAATTTCATCATGCACTTCATAGTTATAAACCCAAAGCTGTCTCTAGCCAGAGGTCAGAGTGACAGCTATAACCCACTTTTCACATAACTCTCAGAAGAATGAACGCTAGGACACAAGCAAAATTATTTAAATGTTTATCACATGAAGAAGGCCAAGCAATTAAATACCAAATAAGAATTGATTGTCATAATCCTATCTTCCTTAAAAGTTTCTCTCCAGTTAGACATCAGCATCTGCCCCATTCCTTGAAAATATCTCTTCCAGAGAAATTTGGAATTGATGAGTTCTTTTTTCAAAGATGACTATCCTTATTTCTCAAGTCCACCTAGTAGTGAGCTCTCTCTTGGTAACTATATGTTAGAAGGGAGAAGATTAACTTCTGCTACCAACCCAGCAAATCAGCACTACCTGCACGTGTGTACGTTTGTTTGTATGTGTTTAGATTCTTAAGGTGAAAAGACCACTTAAATATTTTTTAAAAAATGGGTTCTTGTTTTCAGAAACATTCATATATAATTATTTGATCTATCAAGACTTAAAAAATAATATGATTCTCATTGAATTTATGAAACATTTTAAAACATCTTGATTGCTACCTAATTTGAACTTAAATACTTGCACGCTTAAACTTTTTAAAAAAAATTTATTGAAGTATAGTTGATTTATAACTTTGTGTTAATTTCTGGTCATGGCAAAGTGACTCAGTTATACATATATATTATTTTTCATATTCTTTCCATTATGGTTTATCACAGGATATTCAATATATTCCATATGTTACACAGTAGGATCTTGTTATTTATCCCTCCTATACACAACAGTTTGCATCTGTAGACTGAAGCTCCCAGTACTTCCCTCCCCCACCCCCACTCCACTTGGCAACCATATGTTGTTCTGTTTGTGCTGCTACTGCTGCTGCTAAGTCACTTCAGTCGTGTCCGACTCTGTATGACCCCATAGATGGCAGTCCACCAGGTTCCCCCGTCCCTGGGATTCTCCAGGCAAGAACATTGGAGTGGGTTGCCATTTCCTTCTCCAATGTGTGAAAGTGAAGTCACTCAGTTGTGTCCGACTCTTCGTGACCCCATGGACTGCAGCACACCAGGCTCCTCTGTCCATGGGATTTTCCAAGCAAGAGTACTGGAGTGAGTTGCCATCGCCTTCTCCCTTTGTCTGTGAGTCTGTTTCTATTTCATAGATATGTTCATTTGAGTTGTATTTTAGATTCCATATGTAAGTGATATCATGTGGTATTTGTCTTTCTCTTTCTAATTACTTCACTTAGTGTAATAATCTCTAGATACCTCCATGCTGCTACAAATAGCATCATTTAATTATTTCTAATGGCCAGGTAATATTCGAATGTGTATACTGATCATGTATTCTTTACCCATTCATCTGCCAAAGGACATTTAGATTGTTTCCATGTCCTGGTTATTGTCAGTAGTACTGCTATGAGTGGTTCATGCATGCATCTTTTAATTGCAGCTTTGTCTGGGTATATGCCCAGGAGTGGAATTGCTAGATCATATTGTAACCCTATTCTTACCTTTTTGAGAAACCTCCATACTATTCTCCATAGTAGCTGTACCAATTTACATTCTCACCAACAGTGCAAGAGAATTCTGTTTGCTCCACACTCTCTCTAGCATTTATTATTTGTAGACTAGGGTGGTACCATATTGTAGAATTGATTTGTCTTTCTCTAATAATAAAGGAGAAAAGGAAAGATATACCCATTTGAATGCAGAGTTCCAAATATAGCAAGGAGAGATAAGAAAGCCTTCCTCAGCGATCAATGCAAAGAAATAGAGGAAAACAATAGAATAGGAAAGACTCGAGATCTCCTCAAGAAAATTAGAGATACAAAGGGAACATTTCATGCAAAGATAGGCACAATAAAGGATAGAAATGGTATGGACCTAACAGAAGCAGAAGATATTAAGAAGAGGTGGCAAGAATACACAGAAGAAATGTACAAAAAAGATCTTCACGACCAAGATAATCACAATGGTGTAATCACTCACCTAGAGCTAGACATCCTGGAATGTGAAGTCAAGTGGGCCTTAGAAAGCATCATTACGAACAAAGCTAGTGGAGGTGATGGAGTTCCAGTTGAGCTATTTCAAATACTAAAAGATGACGCTGTGAAAGTACTGCACAAAAATGCCAGCAAATGTGGAAAACTCAGCAGTGGTCACAGGACTGGAAAAGGTCAGTTTTCATTTCAATCCCAAAGAAAGGAAATGCCAAAGAATGCTCAAACTACTGCACAATTGCACTCATCTCACTGCAGATGGTGATTGCAGTCATAAAATTAAAAAGATGCTTACTCCTTGGAAGAAAACTTATGGCCAACCTAGATAGCATATTAAAAAGCAGAGACATTACTTTGCCAACAAAGGTCCGTCTAGTGAAGGCTATGGTTTTTCCAGTAGTCATGTATGGATGTGAGAGTTGGACTGTGACAAAGGCTGAGCACCGAAGAATTGATGCTTTTGAACTGTGGGGTTGGAGAAGACTCCTGAGAGTCCCTTGGACTGCAAGGAGATTCAACCAGTCCATTCTAAAGGAGATCAGTACTGGGTGTTCTTTCGAAGGAATGATGCTAAAGCTGAAACTCCAGTACTTTGGCCACCTCATGTGAAGAGTTGACTTATTGGAAAGACCCTGATGCTGGGAGGGATTGGGGGCAAGAGGAGACAGGGACGACAGAGGATGAGATGGCTGGATGGCATCACCGACTCAATGGACATGAGTTGAGTGAACTCCGGGAGTTGAGTGAACAGGGAGGCCTGGTGTGCTGCCATTCATGGGGATGCAAAGAGTTGGACATGACTGAATGACTGAACTGAACTAAACTGAACTGAACTGAACACGCTAGTAAAGTAATGCTCAAAATTCTCTAAGCCAGGCTTCAGCAATATGTGAACTGTGAACTTCCAGATGTTCAAGCTGATTTTAGAAAAGGCAGACAACCAGAGACCAAATTGCCAACATCCTATGGATCATTGAAAAAGCAAGTAAGAGGGATGGTATGGGGAGGGAGGAGGTAGGGGGGTTCAGGATGGGGAACATGTGTATACCTGTGGTGGATACATGTTGATGTATGGCAAAACCAATACAATATTGTAAAGTAATTAACCTCCAATTAAAATAAATAATTTATATTAAAAAAGAAAAAGAAAACACAAGAGAGTTCCAGACAAACATCTATTTCTGCTTTATTGACTATGCCAAAGCCTTTGACTGTGTGAATCACAATAAACTGTGGAAAATTCTGAAAGAGATGGGAATACCAGACCACCTGACCTGCCTCTTGAGAAACCTATATGCAGGTCAGGAAGCAACAGTTAGAACTGGACATGGAACAACAGACTGGTTCCAAATAGGAAAAGGAGTACGTCAAGGCTGTATACTGTCACCCTGCTTGTTTAACTTATATGCAGCGTACATCATGAGAAATGCTGGACAGGAAGAAGCACAAGCTGGAATCAAGATTACCAGGAGTAATATCAATAACTTCAAATATGCAGATGACACCACCCTTATGGCAGAAAGTGAAGAAGAAATAAGAACCTCTTGATGAAAGTAAAAAAGGGGAGTGAAAAAGTTGGCTTAAAGCTCAACATTCAGAAAATGAAGATCATGGCATCCGGTCCCATCACTTCATGGGAAATAGATGGGGAAACAGTGGAAACAATGTCAGACTTTATTTTTTGGGCTCCAAAATCACTGCAGATGGTGATTGCAGCCATGAAATTAAAAGATGCTTACTCCTTGGAAGAAAAGTTATGACCAACCTAGACAGCATATTCAAAAGCAGAGACATTACTTTGCCAACAAATGTCCGTCTAGTCAAGGCTATGGTTTTTCCAGTGGTCATGTATGGATATGAGAGTTGGGCTATAAAGAAAGCTGAGGTCCCCAAGATTGATGCTTTTGAACTGTGGTGTTGGAGAAGACTCTTGAGAGTTCCTTGGACTGCAAGGAGATCCAACCAGTCCAACCTAAAGAGATCAATTCTGGGTGTTCACTGGAAGGACTGATGTTGAAGCTGAAACTCCAATACTTTGGCCACCTGATGCGAAGATCTGACTCATTTGAAAAGACCCTGATGCTGGGAAAGATTGAGGGCAGGAGAAGAAGGGGATGACAGAGGATGAGATGGTTGCATGGCATCACTGACTCAATGGACATGAGTTTGGGTAAGCTCCAGAAGTTCGTGATGGACTGGGAGTCCTGGTGTGCTGCAGTTCATGGTGTTGCAGAGTCAGATGTGACTGAGCAACTGAACTGAACTGAATAATAAGCAATACTGAGAATCTTTTCATGTGCCCATTGCTTTTCTGTATGTCTTCTTTGGAGAAATGTCTGTTTAGGCCTTCTGACCATTTTTGATTGCTTTTTTTTTTTCCACTGAATTTTATTAGTTATTCACATATTTTGGAAATTAAACCCTTATTGGTTGTATCATTTGCAAATATTTCCTCCTAGTATGTTATCTTTTCTGTTTATCATCTCCTTTGCTCCTGTGCAAAAGCTTATAAGCTTAATTAGTTCCCATTTATTTATTTTTGCTTTTATGTATATTGCCTTTGAGACTCACCTAAGAAAATATTGGTGTGATTTATGTTAGAGAATGTTTTGCATATGATCTCTTCTAGGAGTTTTATGATATCTTGTTTTATATTAAGTCTTTAAGCCATTTTGAGTTTATTTTTATGTGTGGTGTGAGGGTGTATTCTAACTTCATTGATATATATGTGACTGTTCAGCTTCCCTACATCACTTGCTAAAGACACCATCTTTTCCTCATTGTATATCCTTGCCACCTTTATTAAAGCTGAATTGTCCATAAGCATGTCTGTCTTTCATTTTAATTATTTAATCCCAGATCCATAGCATATAACATTAGTTCACAGATCTAAATCCACTAAAAAGGCAAATTATTGTGAGAAATTTGGCTCCATAGAAAACATATAGATTTTGACAGTTTCTAATCAAATAATAGTTTTATAGTTTGAACTTTCATAGCAACATTTTCTTGGTATAGGTAAGCAAAGCAAAGGGAGCAGAGTGTTGTCTCAATCAAGGGTCTGACTAGTAGAAGCTGATGGGATCAAAAATGCCTTGAAACTATTCACCTAGATTGAAATGGTGACAACTGCAATGAAGTAATAATTATCATCTTTTGATTTTACCAGGGAACACATTCTTGACTGAATAATCAATTAAAAAATGACCTTTTGTTATTTATTTTTAGAGATGTGTGGTCCTCACTGAAATGGCAGCCCACTCCAGTATTCTTGCCTGAAAATTCCCATGGACCGCAGAGCCTGGTAGGTTACCGTCCATGTGGTCTCAAAGAGTTGGACACGACTGAGCGACTTCACTTTCTTTCACTTTCACTTAGCTTCCAGAGTGTGGAGAAGGCAATGGCACCCAACTCCAGCACTCTTGCCTGGAAAATCCCATGGACGGAGGAGCCTGGTAGGTTGCAGTCCATGGGGTCGCGAAGAGTCGGACATGACTGAGCGACTTCACTTTCACTTTACTCAGGTTAACATGGCAATAAAGTTGTGTTTTTGATTTTGATTTGTGGAGTGTTTGGTGGAATGGCAGGTTGAGAAAAATCCAAAAGCATTTCCTTCTACAGTGTGAAGGCAGTCAATTCAAAACCACGAGGCTGATTTAAATTACATGTATGGTGATCTAGATAGTGTGTTGATGGCTTTGAACGTTTGTACTGGCCAGAGTTCTTAACAGAATCAAATGGGATGAGAATAAGATGGCGTCAAGGGGAAAAACTGAGATAGCAGATACATTCAAATGAAAGAGGAGTGAGAGAGATGAAGCAGTGTTTTCTTTCAGGGACTCTGGGAGGCATGACTGTTCTCTCTGCTTCCTTAACGTTCTATACATAGGTAATCGGCTTGATTTGAAATTCTGAGTATCTAGGGCTCTGGGGAAAATACCTGGAAAATCTGTTAAAAAATAAATTGAAAGTAACACTTGGTCAAAATTCTAGACGAGAAGTTAGCTAATAAATAGAGGGTAAGGGAGAGAATTTGAATGAGTAGGCTAAGTCCTGAAAATACTTGACTCAGGTTGTCATACAGAAGATTATAGACTGTATTTAGTAAGTAATATAAAATCAACTACAAGATGCTGTGCATCTTTACAACTTTCAAATATATAATACAGTGTTATTAAATATAATCATTATGCTATACATTAGATCACTAGAACTTACTCATCTTTTAAATGTAATTTTGCATTCTTTGACCAACATATCCCTTTTTCCCACCCCCCAGCTTCTGATAACCACCATTGTAACCATGATACAAGTGTAAGCTAATATTATGATGGTAATTATTTTACAATATAGAAGTGTATCAAATCAGCCCCTAAACATACATAATGTATCAATTATATTTCATTAAAGCTGGAAAAAAATGGGTGCTTACCTCATAGTGTTGTTTCAGGATTAATAGACTGCTTGTTATAGTGCCTAGAATATACTAAGCATTCATAACTCTCGTTTTTGCAATGGTATCAGGACTGGGAGTTGAAAAGCATTAATATTAACAGAGAGAGTGATAAAATAGGCCTATAGGAAAGTACATCAAAAATAGGCAGTGATGAAAAGAGAACATAATGCCCTGGTCTCTTGATGAAATGCAATATACTGGAAGAATATTAAATTAACTGTCTTTTTCTCTTTCTCATTTTTTGGGTATATGGAATAAGCAATATGCTTCCATGGAAAGGGTGTGGTGGAATATGGTATCATGGTAATTGCATTACAAAGTTTATGAGGGCATAACAGGAGGTGAATTTGGGAGGAGAATTACTTTCAGTATTCCACTCTAAACACAATCATGGGGAGGGTCTGAGACACAGTTGTTAAATTGATGACATTATGCCTGGATAGAGCATTGAATTAGAAGGTCTTTTTTTATTTTGTAGCCACATCTCAATAATCTATAGAAGAACATGGACAATTTAAAATTTTCCAACTGTCTATATCTTCAGTCACTCATTTACTTCTTTGAACTCCCTAATAGATTGATTATATTCTTTGCAGCCAAAAATGAAGAAGCTCTATACAGTCAACAAAAACAAAACCAGGAGCTGACTTTGGCTCAGATCATGAACTCCTTATTGCCAAATTCAGACTGAAATTGAAGAAAGCAGGGAAAACCACTAGACCATTCAGGTATGACCTAAATCAAATCCCTTGTGATTATACAGTGGAAGTGAGAAATGGATTTAAGGGACTAGATCTCATAGATAGAGTGCCTGATGAACTATGGATGGAGGTTCGTGACATTGTACAGGAGAGAGGGATCAAGACCATCCCCATGGAAAAGAAATGCAAAAAAGAAAAATGGCTTTCTGGGGAGGCCTTACAAATAGCTGTGAAAAGAAGAGAAGCAAAAAGCAAAGGAGAAAAGGAAAGATACAAGCTTCTGAATGCAGAGTTCCAAAGAATAGCAAGAAGAGATAAGAAAGCCTTCAGCAATCAATGCAAAGAAATAGAGGAAAACAACAGAATGGGAAAGACTAGACATCTCTTCAAGAAAATTAGAAACACCAAGGGAACATTTCATGCAAAGATGGGCTCAATAAAGGACAGAGATATTAGGGACCTAACAGAAGCAGAAGATATTAAGAAGAGGTGGCAAGAATACACAGAAGAAATGTACAAAAAAGATCTTCATGACCAAGATAATCACAATGGTGTGATCACTCACCTAGAGCCAGACATCCTGGAATGTGAAGTCAAGTGGGCCTTAGAAAGCATCACTGCGAACAAAGCTAGTGGAGGTGATGGAGTTCCAGTTAAGCTATTTCAAATCCTGAAAGATGATGCTGTGAAAGTGCTGCACTCAATATGCCAGCAAATTTGGAAAACTCAGCAGTGGCCACAGGACTGGAAAAGGTCCGTTTTCATTCCAATCCTAAAGAAAGGCAATGCCAAAGAATACTCAAACTACCGCACAATTGCACTCATCTCATAAGCTAGTAAAGTAATGCTCAAAATTCTCCAAGCCAGGCTTCAGCAATACGTGAATCGTGAACTTCCTGATGTTCAAGCTGGTTTTAGGAAAGGCAGAGGAACCAGAGATTAAATTGCCAATATCTTCTGGATCATGGGAAAAGCAAGAGAGTTCCAGACAAACATCTATTTCTGCTTTATTGACTATGCCAAAGCCTTTGACTATGTGGATCACAATAAACTGTGGAAAATTCTGAAAGAGATGGGAATACCAGACCACCTGACCTGCCTCTTGAGAAACCTATATGCAGGTCAGGAAGCAACAGTTAGAACTGGACGTGGAACAACAGACTGGTTCCAAATAGGAAAAGGAGTACGTCAAGGCTGTATACTGTCACCCTGCTTATTTAACTTCTATGCAGAGTACATCATGAGAAACACTGGACTGGAAGAAACACAAGCTGGAATCAAGATTACCAGGAGAAATATCAATAACCTCAGATATGCAGATGACACCACCCTTATGGCAGAAAGTGAAGAGGAACTAAAAAGCCTCTTGATGAAAGTAAAAGTGAAGAGTGAAAAAGTTGGCATAAAGCTCAACATTCAGAAAATGAAGACAATGGCATCCGGTCCCATCACTTCATGGGAAATAGATGGGGAAACAGTGGAAACAGTGTCAGACTTTATATCTGGGGGCTCCAAAATCACTTCAGATGGAGACTGAAGCCATGAAATTAAAAGACGCTTACTCCTTGGAAGAAAAGTTATGACCAACCTAGACAGCATATTCAAAAGCAGAGACATTACTTTGCCAACAAAGGTCTGTCTAGTCAAGGCTATGGTTTTTCCTGTGGTCATTTATGGATGTGAGATTTGGACTGTGATGAAAGCTGAGCACCGAAGAATTGATGCTTTTGAACTGTGGTGTTGGAGAAGACTCTTGAGAGTCCCTTGGACTGCAAGGAGATCCAACCAGTCCATTCTGAAGAAGATCAGCCCTGGGATTTCTTTGAAGGGAATGATGCTGAAGCTGAAACTCCAGTACTTTGGCCACCTCATGAGAAGGGCTGACTCATTGGAAAAGACTCTGATGCTGGGAGGGATTGGGGGCAGGAGAAGAAGGGGACGACCGAGGATGAGATGGCTGGATGGCATCACTGACTCAATGGACGTGAGTCTGAGTGAACTCTGGGAGCTGATGATGGACAGGGAGGCCTGGCATTCTGTGATTCATGTGTCGCAAAGAGTTGGACACACTGAGCGACTGAACTGAACTGAACTGAATAGTGTTTACTTGATGAAAGATGATCTAAGCTGAGTTATGGAATTTAAGGACATTTACCATGTCATGAAATACTTTAAAAAATGGGAATATTGTGAAGAAATAAATTGGCTTCAAGAAATGGGTAATAAATGTAGTACAGATAGTAGGTGCTATTGTAATCAAAGGGAGAGAGAGAAATAGCATTCTGGGTTGTACACCTTGAAAGTCTTCCCCAAAACAGAGGAACACAAAATTGTTGTAAAGCAGATCTGAACAGTTATGTCTAGTTTCTATTCTAGGTAGAAAATATTTAATAGAAGGTCTTGAGAACAAAGAAATTGAAACTGAATTGAAACAAGACATCAGGTGTCCTCTCCTAGACACCCCCACCCCTCTAAGAAAAACTGCCACCTGACTTCTAACTTCAGAGATTTACATCTGAAATTCCTAAAAAATATATATATTTCTGATATTTATAAGTCAGGAAATCGGCATTTCTGTCATTCTTTGAGGCAATCAGATCCTGTAACTCTGGGCCGTGCATGCCCTCTGGGCTGCTGCCTGCAGGAGAATGGTCCCTCAGCAGGAGCATGGCCTTTCCAGGCCAACCCGACTCACTTCCTCCTTTTGTCAGTGTAGGCTTCCTTGTGGATGAGCTTGCAACATCTGCTTTTCTCCATCTCTTGGTCCCAATTTCAGTCTTTGTAATTTTGACCACCCTGAGCCTTCTGTATAAAATGGTATTATTAGATAAGTAAATAAATAAATTAACAGCTAGTAGAAAAAGTATTTCCTGTCTCTTTTTTTCAGAAACTGCACACACCCATGTTTCAGCCCAGATTCAAACACAAAACATTCCTGGCAAAACCTCCTGGCTTCAGGCATTCAGATCCTGTCACTATGGGCCATGCATGCCCACCAGGGGTTTTTCAGGAACGTTTTGTGTCTGGATCTGGGTTGAGACCATGGGTGTGTGCAGTTTGTGAACATTTCATGGAAAACCACATTTGCAATTTGTGTCTCCCCTGAGATAAAAAGGTGAAAAGAAGAATAAACAGAATCATTCTAAATATGAACACAGCAACATAAAATTTCAGTGTTTTGCCACTGTTGAGTTATCGCTAGTTTTATTGGAACATTAGACATTTGAATGCTTTATATTATAATTATACACAAGCCTGCAGGTCATGTTTGTTTACTCATGACTCTCATTTGAATGAGAGAGTAACATAAGCAACTGAACAACGTCCTGAACTAACACAGAAAGCAGCAATATTAGTGCTAGACCCTTTTTTGGCTAATATTAATACTTATCACTACTTGTTGCTGTTCTCTGTGATTCTTTTTGGATTGTCTGCTAACTATTTAGCCTCAAACATTGACTGTCAATTCCTGACTAACCCTTTGTTGCTACTTAAATAAACTCTGTGTGTGTGTGTGTGTGTGTGTGTGTGTGTGTGTGTGTGTACTCAGTCACTCAGTTGTGACCAGCTCTTTGTGACCCCATGGACTGCCATGGACTGCCATTATAGACATTCAAATGAATTTGTTTTCTGGGTCATCTTTATTGTCATTTTGATTTCTGTTAATGGATTCATTTCTGCCTTGACCTTCACATTTCACTTGACATTCACTTTCTTGGTTTCCTGTGAAATTGAAACCTTAGCAAATTTTATCATGGATACTCTTTTGATAATGTCCAAATTAAATGTAGATTCGTGGCAGCTCTGTAAAAATGACACCTAAAGGAAGATGTGACTGATAGTTTGTCCACCCCAATCATTGAGAACACTTACAATTTTTACATTTCAGCAGAAGGCTAGAAAAAATATGGATAAAATGAATGTTCTTATGGCATTCAGTTTGAAAAGGAATGAACAGCATATAAATAAATGGACAGTGGCAACAAAGGTAGAAACTTGAGCAATCTCTCTCTTTTGATAATCTAAAAATGTTCCTTTTGATCAAAAGAGCCAAAGTAGAATAGAGCTCAGAGCGCAAATGCACACCTAACCCTGACAAAGCCCGAGAGAAGGTTGAATAGAACTGAACCTGGATGAGTGCACACGTGCACCTGCACACACACATACCCATAGAATTAAGAATGAGTGTATCCATGCTTTCATTCAACAGATAGTTACTGAATGCCCAATATATGTCATCTGCCCTACTAGGCATGAAAAATTTGAAAAAAGACACGTGAATAAAACAATTCCTAATAAAAGCAAATTCAATATGTGTCTAGAGATAAGCACACATATTAACAAGCAATGCAGCTTTTACAGTAATAGATAAATGTATGTACTAACAAGGGAGCACTGTGGAGAGGCATGTAATTTAGTTTGGTGGTACTAGTGGAGAAGCATGGAGGCCCTTCTATAAGAGTAGACCAAAAAAGTTAAACTTTAAAGATTTATTTAATCTATACAGTTCTTGAAAAAAAATTTTTTTTTGAGTACCTACTATATGCCAGACCATGTTGCTGGTAATATGGCAGTGAAATAAACATTCTAGGGGATGACTTATATTTACAGTTTACAGTTTACAATTTAGTGGATGAGAGTCAAATGATGCAAATCACAGGATATGAGTGAAGAGAAATCACCAGGTGATTTAATCTGGGGGTTAAAACACAAGACAAGGAGCAATGAGAAATTAAGCAGGAGGGTGGGGAAGGAGAGTGACATTAACGTGGAAAGTGTGTAGCTCATATGAGTGTTTGGTATTGCTAGGAATTCAAACCACATATGGTTATGCATATATAATAGTAAATATTTATTAGCAACTGTCATAGTCATATTATTTTTTCTGATTGATCCCTTAGGAATTATATGGAGTATGACAGGAATTATGGAAGAAGTGTATAAGGAGCCATGTAACAGTATATTCCAGCATCTGCATATTAAATCTTCACAAGTTGTCATCAAGTCATCTGCTGTTTAAATGATCTCTTGAATGAGGCAAAATATGAGAATCTCTGGTTGAGGAGACAAGAACTACATGGAAGCATAATGCATGGTGTTTTCTCAAGGTACTATAGTATTTTATAACTGCAAGATTGCAGAAATCTGATGTAGAAGCCTTTTACAGAATATGAGCAATGAGAGGGTGTTATAGCACCCAGAGTTTACTAAACGGATGTAGTTCTCTTTCCATGGCACCATGTCATTTTGTAACAATTATATAAAAAAATAAAGTTAATATTTTGACGCTGATCACTGGACTAGAGCAAAATATAATCTGATGCAGTGTTTATAACACCCTTGCTTTTCCAAAAACTTTACAGTGTTTGGGTGCAATAGCACATCATCCAATCTTGTCCCTGAATCAATCGCATCACATATGTTTAAAAAAGTTCAGGCCAGACAGCATCTTTTCCAGAAACCTAAGATGTTTGATTGCCAAGGAATTATATTCAGACTTGTTTCAAGTGTATCATTTAATAAGATACAGAAGACATCCTTCTAAAATGCTACTGGGAGAGGGCAGTCCTGACCAAGAAACTTGACACAACGAGGTTGAACTCTTCTGAAGAACTCTTTAAGTGCAAATTGTCTAATAATGGAGTGTCTAATATAGAACAGGACTTCAAAGAGTAAGTAATTAATAAATGTTGAACTGCAGCAGTCCACAGTAAAATAGTTCTTAAAAAAAAAGTGATTTATGTTGGAGCGTGTTTTGCCTATGTTCTTCTCTAGGAGTTTTATAGTTTCTGGTCTTACATTTAGATCTTTAATCCATTTGGAGTTTATTTTTGTGTGTAGTGTTAGAAAGTGATCTAGTTTCATTCTTTTACAAGTGGTTGACCAGTTTTCCCAGCACCGCTTGTTAAAGAGATTGTCTTTACTCCATTGTATATTCTTGCCTCCTTTGTCAAAGATAAGGTGTCCATATGTGTGTGGATTTATCTCTGGGCTTTCTATTTTGTTCCATTGATCTATATGTCTGTCTTTGTGCCAGTACCATACTGTCTTGATGACTGTGGCTTTGTAGTAGAGCCTGAAGTCAGGCAAATTGATTCCTCCAGTTCCATTCTTCTTTCTCAAGATTGCTTTGGCTATTCGAGGTTTTTTGTATTTCCATACAAATCTTGAAATTATTTGTTCTAGTTCTGTGAAAAATATCGCTGGTAGCTTGATAGGGATTGCATTGAATTTGTAAATTGCTTTGGGTAGTATACTCATTTTCACTATATTGATTCTTCTGATCCATGAACATGGTATATTTCTCCATCTATTAGTGTCCTCTTTGATTTCTTTCATCAGCGTTTTATAGTTTTCTATATATAGGTCTTTAGTTTCTTTAAGCAGATATATTCCTAAGTATTTTATTCTTTTCATTGCAATGATGAATGGAATTGTTTCCTTAATTTCTTTTTCTACTTTCTCATTATTAGTGTATAGGAATGCAAGGGATTCCTGTGTGTTGATTTTATATCCTTCAACTTTACTATATTCATTGGACATAGGCAAAACACTCTCCGGCATAAACCACAGCAGGATCCTCTATGATCCACCTCCCAGAATTCTGGAAATAAAAGCAAAAATAAACAAATGGGATCTAATTAAAATTAAAAGCTTCTGCACAACAAAGGAAAATATAAGCAAGGTGAAAAGACAGCCTTCAGAATGGGAGAAAATAATAGCAAATGAAGCAACTGACAAACAACTAATCTCAAAAATATACAAGCAACTTATGCAGCTCAAGTCCAGAAAAATAAACGACCCAATCAAAAAATGGGCCAAAGAACTAAATAAACATTTCTCCAAAGAAGACATACGGATGGCTAACAAACACATGAAAAGATGCTCAACATCACTCATTATTAGAGAAATGCAAATCAAAACCACAATGAGGTACCACTTCACACCAGTCAGAACGTCTGCGATCCAAAAATCTGCAAGCAATAAATGCTGGAGAGGGTGCGGAGAAAAGGGAACCCTCCTACACTGTTGATGGGAATGCAAACTAGTACAGCCACTATGGAGAACAGTGTGGAGATTCCTTAAAAAATTGCAAATAGAACTGCCTTCTGACCCAGCAATCCTACTCCTGGGCATACACACTGAGGAAACCAGAATTGAAAGAGACACATGTACCCCAATGTTCATCGCAGCACTGTTTATAATAGCCAGGACATGGAAACAGCCTAGATGTCCATCAGCAGATGAATGGATAAGAAATCTGTGGTGCTTATACAAAATGGAGTATTACTCAGCCATTTAAAAGAATACATTTGAATCAGTTCTAATGAGATGGATGAAACTGGAACCAATTATACAGAGTGAAGTAAGCCAGAAAGAAAAACACCAGTACAGTATACTAACACATATATACGGAATTTAGAAAGATGGCAATGATGACCCTGTATGCAAGACAGCAAAAAAGACACAGATGTGTATAGCGGACTTTTGCATTCAAAGGGAGAGGGAGAGGGTGGGATGATTTGGGAGAATGGCATTGAAACATGTATACTATCATGTAAGAATCGAATCACCAGTCTATGTCCGATGCAGGATACAGCATGCTTGGGGCTGGTGCATGGGGATGACCCAGAGAGATGTTATGGGGAGGGAGGTGGGAGGGGGGTTCACGTTTGGGAACGCATGTACACCCGTGGTGGATTCATGTCAATGTATGGCAAAACCAATACAGTATTGTAAAGTAAAATAAAGTAAAAATTAAAAAAAAAAAAGTGAATCAACTTCACTACCACCAAGATCTACTTCTTGAAGAGCAAAGGTGACACACACAGATATTAATCAAGGCATGTATATTGAAACAAAACAAACAAATGAAAAAAGCAAATATTTATAAAATTAGGAATTGAATACCTAATTTTTCATCAAGTTAGTGCTTGTTTTTTTCCATGGAATATGACCCTTTTTTAGTGATATTGGTGTTATGGCTCTTTCACAGATCAGGATCTATTTCATAGAGCTTTAGATGTTTGATAGGCTCTGGCATACATGAAATAAATTTCAGATAATAATAAAAATAATTCATACCAGTATCTGTCTATCTGCCTAGTCTTGATAACACTTTCATTTCCCGGCTGTCAAGGGCAAGATATTTGAGAAACACTGACAAATTTCCAAGGGAAAACTGGTTATGATTTTTAGTACTTAAGTTTTTACCCAGTATCGCACAAATAAAGAAGGGCTCCCTTACACATACTACCAATATGTATCATAGTTAGTTCTAAATATCAAGTTGTAGTTTTACAACTTGAGGGAATGCCATAGTTTTTACTTATTTAAGGGTCATCTGGGGAAAAACATCAGGAAACTTGTAAACTTGTAAAAAATCAAGAAGCATGTTTTATTAATGAATATATATTTTATATTCTGTGTTATAAAGTTTCAACATAAAGTTTATTCTTATTGTAACAGTTCAAAGTTTCAACACTAAAATAGTCTGTTATTCCCTACCTCTTTATTATGAAGCTTTTTAAATGCTTGGAAATAGATTTTATTGACTCATGTATCATTCTTCTGCTCAATTTTTCTTATCTTTTTAAAAGAAATTTTTTTCAAGTTTTTAGGATGTATTTTAAGTTCCTACATACATAATCAACTACCTTTATACTTTTTCATTTAAATTCTCAGCTTTTAAAACTCAATTTATTAATATAAACTGTCCACCTACTTCTCAGCATTTTACCATTAATAATTCCTGTTATAACATTGTTAACACACTCACTGTTTGAAATGCTACTTTATATAATTCATAATTTTTGAGGTTGCAGTCTAGTTCATGGTGCCAGCATCTGAATTATTCAGCCTTTCCCTGGACTCTTCACAGAAGGAACCATTAATACACATAGCTTTTTTCATTTCCCATCTGTGCCCAGGTCTCAAATTTGGTCTCATTGGTTCAGAACCAGTTCTCACTGATGCTGGAGCTATTGATGTCAGAGCTATTGTGTTGCTCTAACCATAATCATGTAATATTTAGACAGTGTCTCACCAAGACCTGGGCTCCTCAGTGATAATCAAACTGCTTAGATATTTGCTACCAACAAGAGTGATGGTCCAGGTCTCTTGTAATGGGGCTCTTGGGAAGATCAAAGCTTTTCCTATTTCCAAAATTTTCAAGTAAAATAATCTGCTTTTGTATCCTAGAACTAGAGACATATCTTGAAAACTTGTCCTTTGTTTTAAGATGATTACTTTCCTTTCTTTTTGTCATTTGCTCTTATTAGAAGATAGCACTATTTTTCACTTCCAAACTCTTTAGAAATTCAATTCCAGGTACTTTATTTTCTCAGATTAGAAAAGTGAGTTAAATGACAGTTTGGACATATTTCAAAATGATGAGATTTTAAATAGAGATTTGTGAATCACATTTATATCCGACAGATTACTTGGTTCAGAGAGGTTCATAGTAATTCTGAATATTAAAGGGTTCAGTTTTCATTGAAATAATATTCATAAATCTTACAGAAAAAATCAGATAATAAGAAGTTTGAGAATAAGGTGGATGCAAAGCAGTAGGAGGGGAAAGGAGAGAAGGAAAAGAAGGAAAAAGAGGGAAAGTAATCCTCTTTTTAGTTCATTATGAGAGTCCTTTTATCCTTAAGCTTTATATATTGTGTAATACTAACATCCCTGAGACATTAGCCACTGTCTCCACTACTTTAAGGAAACATAAAGTTGGGAGTTAGGATGTGTTCAACACTACTAATTGGTAGTATCTATTTCACAGTTGGTTTCCAGTATTGGAAAAAAGTTCAGAACTTCATAGTCTATCATTTACTACATGAGTAAGCAGCTGGGAGCTATTCATCATGAATGTGACTGAAAGTAGAGGCAATTTAATACTTCCTTAAAGATTGCAGTGTGTATTTATGATTTTAAACCTATTGATTTTTTAAAAGTGTACCATCTTTCTTTGATTTTATATAGATTTGTCTTTAATTATCTTTTAGTTTTTGTTCTGATATATCATTACTGTGAAATGCCACTGCTGATCTTGTTCTCAGACTGAAATGATTTTGTCTACCCAGTCATTTCTTATTTCATTTATTTTTCTGGGATGGTGAAAATGACAAGTGCTAGCCAACTTCTGTAGATTGATGGAAAGGAAAATTAAGAATGATTTGGACTGGCACTAAAAATAACTCACTAAATCCTCAAAGTGTCAAAACACTATATTCATGTCCTCTGAAAATTTGTTTACTTTAAGGGATACATGCTTAACTTTTTTTTATTTTATTTTAAATAGTAGAGCTGTAGTTAGACAAATTGACATAAAGTTTTACAGCTTCCTTTATGCATTAAAATAAACCTTGTCATTTAGGGAGAATGTAGTAACATAAAAAATAGTACAAACAACCATATGATTAAACCTCATATATTTAACCAGTAAGTGATATCACACATGTAACTCACTTCAGACTATTATTTTTTTCTTCCCTCTTTACTTTATTTTACCTTCATTTTTGTTGTTATGAACAACCCTGAATCAAAAAACACACAAGTAAATAGCAATTGTATTCTCAATGAGCACAATATGGAAAAAGAAATCCATAGTCCTCCAAAGGATATGAAATGCTTTGATTGCTATGAATGTCTCTTCCCTAATCACTTTCAGGCTTCTAGTATGAATGTACCCAAGAGTTTCAATTTCCCAAATATATCAGTTAAATTTTGTTCAGTATGGCACCACTCCAATACTTGTGGTTTAAATCAATAATTTTGTTTTGGTGGGGGTGGTGGTAGTGGCGGTCCCAATTCTATGAGTTCACTGAAAAGTTCTAATTCAGATAGTCCAACTGATCACTGGTTAGTAGGCAGCTTGACTGGGTCACTGATGTCCCAAACCATGTCTGACAGCATATTCAGTGTCAGTTGAAGAATGAGGATGATTCAGGTAGTGTTTCTCATCATGCAGGTGCTGCTTGCCTCACTCACAGAGTAGCTGGTTGTGGAGTTCCCGGGAGCAGTGAGATCAGGCATGCCTTGCTCAAAGCAGAAGCACTTTTTCCTTGGCTGTGTCACATTTCCATTAATCCAGTTAAGTCACAGGGCTAGAGATACAAGTCAATATGGGAAAGGGATATGTAAGGGCAGAATGAAGGGGGGGGTTATTGTTATTTTTTTCAAATTCATTATTACACTCATTGGGAGATATGCTTGCTATTTATTTAGTATTTAATAATTCTATTACAATTAAAATATTCCTAACATATGCTTGGCTCCAGAGAGACATTGGTAAAGATAAAAAATATGCAATGGATAGCCTGGGAATTATAGGTTTTAGTATCTGTTGGAGAAGACTCTTGAGAGTCCCTTGGACTGCAAAGAGATCCAACCAGTCCATTCTAAAGGAGATCAGTCCTGGGATTTCTTTGGAAGGAATGATGCTAAAGCTGAAACTCCAGTACTATGGCCACCTCATGGGAAGAGTTGACTCATTGGAAAAGATTCTGATGCTGGGAGGGATTGGGGGCAGGAGGAGAAGGGGACGACCGAGGATGAGATGGCTGGGTGGCATCACTGACTCGATGGATGTGAATCTGAGTGAACTCCGGGAGTTGGTGATGGACACGGAGGCCTGGCGTGCTGCGATTCATGGGGTCGCAAACAGTCGGACATGACTGAGCGACTGAACTGAACTGAACTGAACCCCTTTCCCCTTTGGTAACTGTAAGTTTGTTTTCTATGTATATGGGTCTATTTCTGTTTTAGAGGTCATCTTTATCATTATAAGATTGTACATATAAGCAATATCATATATTTGTCTTTCTCTGTCTGGTTTACCTCACTTATATGACTATCTCAAGGTCTAACCACATTGCTATATATGGCATTATTTCATTTTTCTATGGCTGAGTAATATTCCATTGTACTTATATATCCCATCTTGTTTTCCAGTTCATCTCTTGATGAGCATTTAGGTTGTTTGCATGTCTTGGCTATTGTAAATAGTGCTGCTGTGAACATTGGGTGCTATGTTGTTGTTCAGTCACAGAGTCATGACCAACTCTTTGCAACCCCATGGACTGCAGCACGCCAGGCTTCTGTGTCCTTCACCATCTCCCGGAGCTTGCTCAGACTCATGTCCATTGTGTTGGTGATGTCAGCCAACCATCTCATTCTCTATTGTCCCCTTCTCCTCCTGCCTTCAATCTTTCCCAGCATCAGTATCTTTTCCAATGAGCTGGCTCTTCACATCAGGTGGCCAAAATATTGGAGCTTCAGCTTCAGCATTAGTCCTTCTAATGAATATTTAGGGTTGATTTCCTTTAGGATTGACTGATTTGATTTCCTTGTTGTCCAAGGGACTCCCAAGAGTCTCCTCCAACACCACAGTTCAAAAGCATCAATTCTTCAGCACTCAGCTGTCTTTATGGTCCGACTCTCAAAACTGTACAAGACTAATGGAAAAACCATGGCTTTGACTGTACAGAGCTTTATTGGCAAAGTGATGTCTTTGTTTTTAATATACTATCTAGGTTGGTCATAGTTTTTCTTCCAAGGAGCAAGTGTCTTTTAATTTCATGGCTGCAGTTGCCATCTGCAGTGATTTTGGAGCCAAGAAAATAGTCTATTACTCTTTCCATTGAAGTGATGGGACTGGATGCCATGATCTTAGTTTTTCGAAAGTTGAGTTTTAAACCAGCTTTTTCACTCTCCTCTTTCACCTCCATCAAGAGGCTTTTTTGTTCCTCTTTGATTTCTGCCATAAGGGTGGTGTAATCTGCATATCTGAGGTTATTGATATTTCTCCCAGAAATCTTGATTCCAGCTTGTGCTTTATCCAGCCCAGCATTTCACATGATGTACTCTGCAGTTAAGTTAAATAAGCAGGGTGACAATATACAGCACTGACATACTCTTTTCCCAATATTGAACCAGTCTGCTGTTCCATGTCTGGTTCTAACTGTTGATTCTAACCTGCATACATGTTTCACAAGAGGCAGGTAAGGTGGTCTGGTAGTCTCATCTCTTTAATTATTTTCCACAGTTTGTTGTGATCCACAGAATCAATGGCTTCATCTTTTATAATTTGAAATAGATCAGCTGGAATTCCATCACCTCCACTCACTGTGTTCACAGTGATGATTTCTAGGGCCCACTTGATTTCATATTCCGAGATGTCTGGCTCTATGTGAGTGATCACACCATTGTGGTTATCTGGGTCATGAAGATCTTTTTTGTATCAGTTCAATTCAGTTCAGTTCAGTCACTCAGTCATGTCCGACTCTTTGCGACCCCATGAATTGCAGCACACCAGGCCTCCCCATCCATCACCAAATCCTGGAGTTCAATCAAACTCATGTCCATCGAGTCGATGATGCCGTCAAACTCACATCCATCAAGTTGGTGATGCCGTCCACCCATCCCATCCTCTGCCGTCCCCTTTACCTCCTGCCCCCAGTCCCTCCCAGCATCAGTCTTTTCCAATGAGTCAACTCTTCGCATGAGGTGGCCAAGTGCTGGAGTTTCAGCTTTAGCATCATTCCTTCCAAAGAAATCCCAGGGCTGATCTCTTTTAGAATAAACTGGTTGGATCTCCTTGTAGTCCAAGGGACTTTCAAGAGTCTTCTCCAACACCACAGTTCAAAGGCATCAATTCTTCGGTGCTCAGCTTTCATCACAGTCCAACTCTCATATCCATACATGACCACTGGAAAAACCATAGCCTTGACTAGATGGACCTTTGTTGGCAAAGTAATGTCTCTGCTTTTCAAAATGCTATCTAGGTTGGTCATAACTTTTCTTCCAAGAAGTAAGCATCTTTTAATTTCATGGCTGCAGTCACCATCTGCAGTGATTTTGGAGCCCCCCAAAATAAAGTCTGATATTGTTTCCACTGTTTCCCCATCTATTTCCCATGAAGTGATGGGACCAGATGCCATGATCTTCGTTTTCGAATGTTGAGCTTTAAGCCAACTTTTTCACTCTCCTCTTTCACTTTCATCAAGAGGCTTTTTAGTTCCTCTTCACTTTCTGCCATAAGGGTGGTGTCATCTGCATATCTGTAATTATTGATATTTCTCCTGGCAATCTTGATTCCAGCTTGTGCTTCATGCAGCCCAGCGTTTCTCATGATGTACTCTGTGTATAAGTTAAATAAGCAGAGTGACAATATGCAGCCTTGACATACTCCTTTTCCTATTTGGAACCAGTCTGTTGTTCCATGTCCAGTTCTAACTGTTGCTTCCTGACCTGCATATAGGTTTCTCAAGAGGTAGGTCAGGTGCTCTGGTATTCCCATCTCTTTCAGAATTTTCCACAGTTTATTGTGATCCACACAGTCAAAGGCTTTGGCATAGTCAATAAAGCAGAAATAGATGATTTTCTGGTACTCTCTTGCTTTTTTAATGATCCATCAGATGTTGGCAATTTGATCTCTGGTTCCTCTGCCTTTCCTAAAACCAGCTTGAACATCTTTTTTGTATAGTTCTGTGTATTTTTGCCACCTCTTCTTAATATCTTCCTCTTTTGTTAGGTCCATATTGTTTCTCTCCTTTTTTGTGCCCATCTTTGCATGAAATGTTCCCTTGGTATCTCTAATTTTCTTGAAGATATCTCTAGTCTTTCCCATTCTAATGTTTTCCTTTATTTCTTTGCATTGTTCACTTAGGAAGACTTTCTTATTTCTCCTTGCTATTTTTTGGAACTATGTGCATTCAGATGCACTTATCTTTCCTTTTCTCCTTTGCCTTTTGCTTCTCTTCTTTTCTCAGCTATTTGTAAGGTCTCTTTAGATAGCCATTTTGCCTTTTTTAATTCATTTCTCTTGTGAATGGTTTTGATCACCACCTCCTTTACAATGTTAGGAACCTCAGTCCATGGTTCTTCAGACACTATCAGGTTTAATCCCTTGGGTCTATTTGTCACTTACACTGTATAATCGTAAGGGATTTGATTTAGGTCATACCTGAATAACCTAGTGGTTTTCCCTAATCTCTTTAATATAAGTCTGAATTTTGCAATAAGGAGTTTGTCTCTGAGCCAGGGTTAGGTCCTGGTCTTATTTTTGCTGACCATTAGAACTTCTCCATCTTCAGCTGCAAAGGATATTATCAATCTGATTTTGATATTGACCATCTGGTGATGTCCATGTGTAGAGTCATCTCTTGTGTTGTTGGAATAGGGTGTTTGCTGTGACCAGTGCAATCTATTGGCAGACCTCTGTTAGCCTTTGCCCTTCTTCATTTTATAGTCCAAGGCCAAACTTGCCTATTACTCCAGGTATCTCTTTACCTCCTACTTTTGCATTCTAGTCGCCTATGATGAAAAGGACATCTTTTTTTGGTGTTAATTCTAAAAGGTCTTGTAGGTCATCATAGAACCATTCAACTTCACCTTCTTTTGCATCAGTGGTTGGGAAATAGACTTGGATTGTTGTGACATTTGAATTTTTTGCCTTGAAAATGAGCAGAGATCATTTTGTCATTTTTGAAATTGCATCCAAGTACTGAATTTCAGTGTCTTTTGTTGACCATGATGGCTACTCCATTTCTTCTAAGGGATTCTTGCCCACAGTAGTAGATATAATGGTCATCTGAATTAAATTTGCCCATTCTAGTCCATTCTACTTCACTGATTCCTAAAACGTCAATGCTAACTCCTGCCATCTCCTATTTGACCACTTGCAATTTACCTTGATTCATGAACCTGGCATTCCAGGTTCCTGTGTGATATTGTTCTTTACAGCATCAGATTGTACTTCTATCACCAATCACACCCACAGCTGGGTGTTGTTTCCTCTTTGGCTCAGCCTCTTCCTTCCTTCTGGAGCTATTTTTTTGCTCTTCTCCAGTAGCATATTCTGCACCTCCCACCCAGGGGAGTTTGTCTTTCTATGTCATAATTTTTGCCTTTTCATACTGTTCATGGGGTTGTCAAGGTAAGAATGCTTAAGTGGCTTGCCATTCCCTTCAAAGTGGATCACATTTTGTGAGAAGTCTCCACCGTGATCCATCCATCTTGTGAAGCCCTACACAGAATGGCTCATAGTTTCACTGAGTTAGACAAGGCTACAATCCATGTTATCTGTTGGTCAGTTTTCTGTGATTGTGGCTTTCCTTTTGTCTGCCCTCTGATGGATGAGGATAAGAGGCTTATGGAAGCCTCCTGGTGGGAGGGACTGGCTGTGAGAAAAACTGGGTTTTCTCTGTTGGGCAAGGTCATTCTTAGTCTATCTTTAATCCAGTTTCCTGCTGATGAATGGGGTTGTGTTACCTCCTTGTAGTTCTCCCTGAGGCCCAACTATGGTAGGGGTAATGGTAACCTCCTTCAAAAGGACTTATGCCAGCACCCAACTACTGTAGTCAGTGCCCCTGACCCTGTGGCACACCACTATTGACCATGCCTCTGCCGGAGACACCCAGACACTCACAGGCAAGTCTGGCTGAGTCTCTTGTGGGGTCATTGCTCCTTTCTCCTGGGTCCTGGTGTGCCCCAGGTTTTGCGGTGCCCTCCAAGAGTCTGTTTCCCTAGTCCTGGGGAGGTACTGTAATCAAATCCTACTGGTCTTCAAAATCAAATTCCCTGACGATTGTCAGTCCCTTTGCTGAATCCCGAGGTTGGGATATCTGTTGTGGGCTCTAGAATTTTTGCGACAGTGTGAGAACTGCTTTGGTGTAATTGCTTCCAGTTTGTGGGTTGTCTGCTCAATGGCTCCATAGTGGAGCTTATGGCTACCTCCTCCAAAAGGACTTATGCCACAGGCCATGCTTCCCAGGCCTGCAGCCAGAGCCCCTGTCCCTGCAGCATGCCACTGCTGACCCATGCCTCCGCAGGAGACACTCACATTCTCAAAGGCAGGTTTGGTTCAGTTTCTTGTGGAAGTGACTGCTCCTTTTCCCTGGGTCCTGGTGTGCACAATGTTTTGTTTCCACCCTCCGAATATCTCTGGCATGTCTGAAATTTGATTTTAAACATGATTGTGTCCCTCCTACAATCTTGTTGGGGTTTCTCCTTTGCTTTTGCATGTGGGGTTTATTTTTTTGGTGGGATCTGACATTCTCCTGTCCATGGTTGTTCAGCAACCAGTTGTGATTTTGGTGTTCTCGCAGGAGAATATGAGTGCATGTCCTTCTACTGCACCATATTAGATTATCATTGGAGAGCATGCATCTTTTCAAATTAGAATTTTCTCCAGGTATATGCCCAGGAGTGAGACTGCAGGATCATATGGTAGCTCTACTTTCAGTTTTGTAAGGAGCTGCCATACTGTTCTCCACAGTGGCTTTACCAATTTGCATTCCCATCAACATTGCATGAGGGTTCCTTTTTTGCTACACCCTCTCCAGCATTTATTATTTATGGACATTTGACGATGGCCATTCTGAGTGATGTGATGTCATACCTCATTGTAGTTTTAATTTGCATTTCCCTAATAATTAGTGATTTTGAGCATTTTTCCATGCACTTGTGTGTCAATTTAGAATGATACAATAACTTCTAAGTACAAAATCGTTTCATAAAATGTATGATGAGATGATTGCAAAAATTAAAAACTCTCAGAAAGAAGTAGCCAGGTAGTTTTGGAACATTTACAACTAGATAGGCAAAAACCATTGCTTAAAAGCACAAATATGTTTGTTAGTATTATTTAGGGATGAAAGGGCTTCCCAGATGGTGCTTGTGGTAAGGATACCTGCCTGCCAATGTAGGTGGCATAAGAGATGCAGGTTCAGTCCCTGGGTTGGGAAAATCTCCTGGATAAGGGAATAGCAATCATTCCAGTATTCTTGCTTGGAGAATCCCATGGACAGAGAAGCCTGACAGGCTATACGGTCCATAGGGTCCCACAGAATTGGACACAACTGAAGTGACTTAGCACATAAGGGATGAAAGGAGAGTGAGAAATGAGAAGATCCAAAAGTCTTCATTAGATGTATGAGGAAACCAGGTTCTTAAAGATTTTTAATATTTGTACTGGCTGACCTCCTTATCCTTCCCCCAATAAATATATCCCCATAGAAATAAAGCTGAGATATACATGTGTATAGATTAACTTATGAAGCTAATATAAGAAAGATTATTTATTTATTTTAATATACTTTATCTTAGAACAAATATAGATGCCACAGGCATACTGCCTGTGCCAAGATAGTAGAGCAGAATGTTTTTCTAGACATTTTTTTGTGCTCTAGTTGTTGCATATGAGAGAATTTTCTATCCTTCCTGTATTAGTGAGGATGCTTATATTTGGACAGAACATCAACTTAAATTGGCTTAAACAAAAGAGATAATTTATTGATTTATTTAATTAGAAATTCAGAGAACAGCCTGGCTTTCACCATGTCTGTCTGTATCCAGATCCTAGGACTTGCTTTCTTTTCCTGTGGCTTGTTTTTCAGGCATGATTCCATTATATGTGTGCTGGCATAAATAGGCAGCAGTAGCTCCAGACTTATCTATAACAATGTACCAAACTCAGGGAAAGAAAGAAGCAAAATTTGGGGATGGAATCTGATTTGGTTTAGACTGGATAACCCAGCACCATCTGACCTAATCACTAAGACCAGAATAATAAAATGTGCTGATTAGCCACATGGTATGTTGCTCATGTCTGGAGATGAGGGGTGTTTCAAGCACCATTTGATCCATTAGAAATGAAAATGGGAAAGAGAACCAGAGTATTGTTACCAGAAAAGCCACAGAAATTGGTCAGGCAAATACACTAGGCTTTGTAAAAAATATAAAAACATGATATATATTCAAATTCATGGTTTACATTTATCTTGGTATTAAATGACATAACAGAAAAATAAACAATAGAAGAATGAAATAGTGTATCACTTATAGTGCATTTCCACTAGTATGAATAAAAAGCTAGTGTGGTGGGACTTGTACATATATATATTGAAAAAATAAATTTCAGTGAAATACAACTGTACATGATTATGAGGTATTTTTCAATCATATTATTTTTCTACTCTGTTGCTTCTGTTTTAATAGGCTAGTCAGCACAGTATTACTTAAGGGCATGGCATGATACTTAATGGCTGCTAAAAGCAATATTTCCTATTTTAATTACATGAATACTCTAATTCTCATCATAACAATATATTTTCATTTAAGAAGCTGACAACTCTTTCATTAGGAAACACAATTAATTAATTGAACTCTCATCTAATTATGTAAGTGTTCCTTTTGACACAAAAACTAAAGCTTCTATTTCAGAATATAGCTGAGAAATAGAAATCAAGAGGTCAAATATTAAAAATTTTGACATCTTACATGTATTGGATTTAATGATTTAACATCATTTAATATTGTACATTCTGGGGTATGCAATCATTAAGTCTTTCATGTGAGTATATTAAAAATAAAACATCAAAATGAAAAAAATCTAGTGTATGTTAGTGTAGTAATACTTCATAATTATACTACTTTTTAATCTTAAAATCTAAATGTCTATGACTGTCATCTTTCTCCTGCTGCCAAAAAAAATTCTCAGCCAATCTACAATGTTAGGTAATAAGTAATTCCCAATTTCTTTTTTCTTGTGGGGGAGAGTCAATTTTGATGCAGATGCCTTTCATTCAATTTAAAATATGTGATATTTACAGAAATATTCTAATGTACTTTCTTTACTTAAAAAAAACTTAGAAAGTCTTAGATGATGAAAAACCATACTGACTTCTCTACAGAGGCCAATAAAATTCTTTATTTTCCCTACTTTTATATCTGTTCTATGTTTATTTTAAAATGTTAGGTACCAAACACACAATTTGAGTACTCAGCTACTCAAAATTTGTTGATGTCTCCAGCATTCTGTTATTGCTTTTAGTATTCTGAAATATTAAAAAAAATAATGTGCATATAATGCTTGCATAGCTCATTTATCAAAGATATATCGTGTTTACTTATCAAAGAGAAAAAGTAAAACACATTTTGGCATTTTATCATATGCCAAAAGAATTGCTTTTGGAAATATGCACGGAAGAGTAGAACTCTTTAATGATTTCATAATACGCCTTCTAAAAAAAGTAGACTGATATGATTTTCATAGTCCTTGTCACGAAAGTAATAGGACACATGTGTATTTGGGTTATTTGAGTATTTGAATTACCACATGCAATATATTTATTTGGTTCTTTTCTAGGTATATGACTTTTTGTCTCATAAAAAATCTCTCATACTCACACATTATGAGTATGATGAATGTTATCTCTTCTCTTATGTGTATGTATCTTAAATGTGTATTTCTCCTCTGATACAGATGTTCTTAAATCTGTTTTTGTCCTGATATCAGATAAGTGAATCTGCTGCCATGAATACTATATAAAATGTATTGAAAACTTGTTTCTCCCACATACCATGTCAGAAAGTCTGCATAATTCACAATTTCTGTCACAAAACTTAAAGATATGAATTACAATTTCTGTTTTACACATAAGGAAAGCAAGCTTCACAGAGGTCAAGCAACTTATCTAACTTAGATGTCTTACTAAATCCTGGAATTAAATAATAAGACATCTTTCCTCTTCTGGAAAACACATGCCTATATTTAAAAAGAAAGATGTCAAATCAGTAAACTAAAAAAAAGAAAGAACAAACTAAATTTAAAGCAAACAGAAGGAAATAATTAAAAATATTAGAATGGGAACTAATGAAATAGAAATAGAGAAATAGTGCTCAGTAAAGCAACAAAACTGATTTCTTTCTTTCTTTATTTTTATCTTTCAGGTTCTTTTTTTTACTTTATTTTACTTTACAATACTGTATTGATTTTGCCATACATCAACATGAATCCGCAATGGGTGTACACGTGTTCCCAATCCTGAACTCCCCTCCCACCTCCCTCCCCATACCATCTATTGATAAAACTTTACCTGGGTTTACTAAGTGAAGATAATGAGGGAGCAAAACAGCAAGAGAGCAAGGGAGAAAAAGGCTAAGTATTTATTTATTTATTTATTTTGTGATAAGTAATATAAATGCTTCTTTAGGCTAAGTATTTAAAGTCAGGAATGTAAGAGGGAAACCTATTACTAATATAGAAACAAAAAATGCTATGAAAATAAGGGGATAATATTCAGTTTAGTTCAGTTCAGTTGCTCAGTAGTGTTCAATTCTTTGTGACACCATGGACTGCAGCAGGCCAGTTTCCCCTGTCCCTCACCAACTCCCCGAGCTTACTCAAACTCATGTCCATAGAGCTGGTGATGCCATCCGACCATCTCATCCTCTGTTGTCCCCTTCTCTTCTTGTCTTCAGTCTTTCCCAGCCTTAGGGTTTTCTTCAATGAGTTGGTTCTTCACATAAGGTGGCCAAAACACTGGAGCTTCAGCTTCAGCATCAGTCCTTCCAATGAATATTCAGGACTGATTTCCCTTAGGATGGACTGGTTGGGTCCCCTTGCAATCCAAGGGACTCTCAAGAGTCTTCTCCAACACCACAGTTCAAAGCATCAATTCTTTGGCTCTCAGCCTTCTTTATGGGCCAACTATCACATCCGTACATGACAACTGGAAAAACCATAGCTTTGGCTAGACGGACCTTTGTTGGCAAAATAATGTCTCTGCTTTATAACATGCTGTCTAGGTTGGTCGTAACTTTTCTTCCAAGGAGCAAGTGTCTTTTAATTTCATGGCTGCAGTCACCATCTGCAGTGATTTTTGAGCCCCCAAAAATAAAGTCTGACACTCTCCATTGTTTGCCATCTATTTGCCATGAAGTGATGGGACTGGATGCCATGATCTTAGTTTCTGAATGTTGAGTTTTAAGCCACCTTTTTCACTCTTCTCTTTCACTTTCATCAAGAGATTCTTATTTCTTCTTCTGTTTCTGCCGTAAGGGTAATGTCGTCTGCATATCTGAGGTTATTGATATTTCTCCCGGCAATCTTGATTCCAGCTTGTGCTTCATCCAGCCCAGCATTTCTCATGGTGTACTCTGAATGTGAGATAAATAAGCAGGGTGACAATATACAGCCTTGACATACTCCTTTCTGGATTTGGAACCAGTCTGTTGTTCCATGTCCCGTTCTAACTGTTGCTTCTTAACCTGCATGAAGAGGTGGTCTGGTATTCCCATCTCTTTCAGAATTTTCCAGTTTGTTTTGATTTCCACAGTCAAAGGCTTTGGCATAGTCAATAAATCAGAAGTAGATGTTCTTCTGGAACTCTGTTGCTTTTTTGATGATCCAACAGATGTTGGCAATTTGATCTCTGGTTCCTCTGCCTTTTCTAAATCCAGCTTCAACATCTGGAAGTTCACAGTTCACACACTATTGAAGCCTGGCTTGGAGAATTTTGATCATTTCTTTGCTAGTGTGTTAGGTGAATGCAATTGTGCAGTAGTTTGAACATTCTTGGGCATTGCCCTTCTTTGGGAATGGAATAAAACCTGATCTTTTCCAGTCCTGTGGCCACTGCTGAGGTTTGCAAATTTGCTGGCATACTGAGTGCAGCGTTTTCACATCATCATCTTTTATTTATTTATTTATTTTAATTTTAATTTTTACTTCATTTTACTTTACAATACTGTATTGGTTTTGGCATACATTGACATGAATCCGCCACGGGTGTACATCATCATCTTTTAGAATTTGAAATAGCTCAACTGGAATTCCATCACCTCAACTAACTTTGTTGGTAGTGAAGCTTCCTAAGGCCCACTTGACTTCACATTCCAGGATGTCTGGCTGTAGGTGAGTGATCATACCATCATGGTTATCTGGGTTATGAAGATCTTTTTTGTATAGTTCTTCTGTGTACTCTTGCCACCTCTTCTTAATATCTTCTGCTTCTGATAGGTCCATACCGTTTCTGTCCTTTATTGTGCCCATCTCTGCATGAAATGTTCCCTTGGTATCTCTAATTTTCTTGAAGAGATTTCTAGTCTTTTCCATTCCATTGTTTTCCTCTATTTCTTTGCACTGATCAGTAAGGAATGCTTTCTTATCTCTCCTTGCTATTCTTTGAAACTCTGCATTCAAATGGGTATATCTTTCCTTTTCTCCTTTGCCTTTAGCTTCCCTTCCTTTCTCAGATATTTTTAAGGCCTTCTCAGACATTTTGCCTTTTTGCACTTCTTTTTCTTGGCGATGGTCTTGATCACTGCCTCCTGTACAATGTCACGAACCTCCGTCCATAGTACTTCAGGCACTCTATCAGATCTAATTCCTTGAATCTATTTGTCACTTCCACTGTATAATCATAAGGTATTTTATTTAGGTTATACCTGAATGATCTGGTGGTTTTCCCTACTTTCTTCAATTTAAGTCTGAATTTGGCAATAAGGAGTTCATGATTTGAGCCACAGTCAGCTCCTGGTCTTGTTTGTGCTGACTGTATAGGGCTTCTCCATCGTTGGCTACAAAGCATATAGTCAATCTGATTTTGGTATTGACCATCTGGTGATGTCCATGTGTAGAGTCTTCTCTTGTGTTGTTGGAAGAGGGTGTTAAAGTATACTAAGAAATTAGATAACTTAGATAAAATGGATATATTCTTAGTAAGACACAAACTGTAAAAACTGACAACCTGAAAGGTAATCTAATTAGATCTAACAAGTAAAGCAATTGAACTGATAATTTTAAAACTTCCAACAAAGAAAAGCTCAGGCATGGACAGCTACGTTAGTGAATTCTGCCAAATGTTTATTGAAGAATTAATAACAAACCTTCTCAGACTTTTCCAAAAAAGTAGAGGAGGGTCACTTTCCCATGGACTCTAAGAGATCCATATATAATCTACACCAAAGTCAGAAAAAAAACCCAAAATTATAGTCAGTATGTTTTAGACATAAAAATCTTCAACACAATACTAGCAAATTAAATCTAGCAACATATAAAAAAGATTATACAACATGACAAAGTGAAGTTTCTCCTAGAAATGTAAGGTTTGGTTAGCATACAAAAGTTAATGCAATGCACTATAGGACAAAAAACTGCATAATTCTCTAGATAGACTCAGAAACAAATTTTGACAAAATATATACCTCTAAATAAAAAAAAAAGCATTCAACAAAATAGAAATAGAAATGAATTTCATTCTGATAAAATAATGTATGAGAAAACCACAGCTAGCAATGTGAGAAAGACTGAATATATTGCCCCTAAGATCAGGAATGGGACAAAAATGTGCTCTCCTGTCACTTCAGTACACAGCTGGATTTTCTAAGCAAGGCAATTAGACAAGAAAGAGAAAAATGGTCTAGATTGGAAAGGAAGAAGTAAAACTATTATAGAAATACAATGAGATCTATGTGTGATCTCATATACAGAAACTCCTTAAAACCCATAAACATTTGTTAGAAGTTACATATGAGTTCAGTGGAGTTGCAAGATAAATATCAATGTATAAAAAAAAAAAAAGCAATTGTTTTTCTATATACTAGGCAATGGCAACCCACTCCAGTACTCTTGCCTGGAAAATCCCATGGATGGAGGAGCCTGGTAGGCTGCAGTCCACAGGGTCGCACAGAGTCGAACACGACTGAAGCAACTTAGCAGCAGCAGCAGCAGCAGCAGCATAAATACTGAAGAAGGCAATGGCACCCCACTCCAGTATTCTTGCCTGGAAAATCCCATGGATGAGGAGCCTGGTAGGCTGTAGTCCATGGGGTCTTGAAGAGTCGGACACGACTGAGCGACTTCACTTTCACTTTTCACTTTTCACTTTCTTGCATTGGAGAAGGAAATGGCAACCCACTCCAGTGTTCTTGCCTGGAGAATTCCAGGGACGGTGGAGCCTGGTGGGCTGCTGTCTATGGGGTCGCACAGAGTCGGACACAACTGAAGCAACTTAGCAGCAGCAGCATAAATACAATGCTGAAATCAATTTTATCTGCAAAAATGCCTGAAGTGCAGCTTCTAAGTAGTATGACAAGTAATTTTTTGGTTTTGTAAGAAACTAACTTACCCTTTCCAGTTGCATTCAATTTTACCAGCTTTATGTTTTGAATATCTATTACAGGCTAGGCTTGTTTTGGACTATACTTGTAGGAGCTTGAATAAAAGCAATGCACAAAACATTTTTCGTGTAACACTCATTCTTATCGGAGGAGATACTTAACAAAATAAATAAGCAAATAAAATATATCAGATCTTAAAAAATGCAATGCAGATTTTTAAAAAAAGATGAGCAAGGAGCATAAGGACTGTGGGAGTCTGGAATACTTTTATTGTAGGGCAAGGAAGAGCTTTGGGAGAGAACATAGGTGGAAATTAATCTCATGTAGTATAAAGTTTGTAAGAGAAGGCAATGGCACCCCACTCCAGTACTCTCGCCTGGAAAATCCCATGGATGGAGGAGCCTGGTAGGCTGTAGTCCATGGGGTTGCTAAAAGTCGGACACGACTAAGCAACTTCACTTTCACTTTTCACTTTCATGCATTGGAGAAGGAAATGGCAACCCACTCCAGTGTTCTTGCCTGGAGAATCCCAAGGACGGGAGAGCCTGATGGGCTGCCGTCTATGGTGTCGCAGAGAGTTGGACATGACTGAAGTGACTTAGCAGCAGCAGCAGCAGTATAAAGTTTTAAATGTTCCTATTTCCTGATGCTTCAGTATCCCAGTGAACATCCTGTGAGCACCCTGCCCAGGTAACCAGGTGCAGCACTGTGATAAGAAGTTCCCCTTCTCATTCTCCCTGACTTTGACTTCCTGACATTTACATACACCCATGAAATCCCCTCATGCCGCTTCCTTGTATATTTCACTCTGCCCAACAATAAAGGCACTTGCCCATAGTCCTTACTGTCTCATGGCTCCTTGGAACCGGTGCCATATAGCCCCCTGCATAGCCTCCCCTTCCAGGACCTGTGGGTGTAATAAATCTCTTTCACTCACATGGTCCTACTAACAGATCATCTTAAAACCCATTTAAATTATAAAAAGTATTCCTTACAACACACCTAGGCTCTTCGAAAAAAATCAAGTTCCAGATATTGCTTAACAAGTATAAGGTAAATTCCCCAGAAAACTTAAGGATCAGGGCTCTCTTGGCCACCAGCGCCTGAAGGCAGAGTACCTGGAGCCCATGACATTTTTTAGGGACCCATAAAATTTTTACTATTTAATTTCTTCTAAAATCATGGAAAAATTAATATATCAGGTCTGATGTATCCTGGAAAGAAGCTGAGTGAGGTAGAGAGAGATTCAAATAGTTGAGAGATTATTGGGAGAGATCTTTAAGACTATATTTACACTTGAGTTTTTACCCTGAGAGAGATGAGAAACAATTAGAGAATTCTGAGCATAAATTAACATTTTAAAACAATCATTATTGCTGTGCTGTAGATAGTAGATTGCAAAGGCAAGTGTATTATTGAAGATGCAAAATCAAAGTGAAATCATTCTCTGGCAGAGATGACATAAAGTAGTTAATTACTGAATGCATTTATTAGTGTCCAACATCCAGAAATAGCAAGACTAAAATGACCAGATCATTAAAATAGTAATTAGCAGTAGTTTATTGTGCACATAAAAACAGTTCCTGGACTGGAAACTCTCAAACCCTTGTGGGAATGATGCTCAGAGGTATTGCTATAGGACAGCTTGTATGTGAAAAAACAGAGGCTGTTTATGCCGTACAGTGATAGGTGATAGCACTGGCACTCCCCTATGGACAGGGCATTGTTTAAATGTGGACACCACATGCCAATTTAGGGGAACAGCATAAGTTCTGTTTATGATTTTTAGGGGCATTTGCAAGAAGTCAGTAAGTTTTGTTGGTTCTGTAATCTGAATTAAGTTATGCTTATGTGGCCTAATTGGTTTTGCCTGTTTATGGAATTTTCAAGTCTGGTCTCCGTTTTGTACTTTAGCATAAGTGAGAATTAAAAGGATTTGCAAATTGTTTTAGTCTGGGGTCATAAAAAGAACAAGAGTGTAAAGAGATGTACTTAGTTCTCCCACTAAAAGAAAGCTAAGTTCAAGCACTGTCTGCTTTTAACTTCACCAGTAAAAGGTCAGAGGTCTTTAGCATCAGCTGCTTCTTCTATATTCAGACAAATAAATGCAGAAATATAAACTAAAAGTATGATAATGATTGAATAGTGACAGTGACAACAAAAACTGTGGTCCTTTCTCCAATCAGAGGGCATTTTTGTATTTAATTTAATGTTTAGTTGCCCATGATGGTGTTAGAAGCAGTATTAGTGCATATCAGATGTTATCAACATTGATGTCCATGCCAGTGATTTTCAAACAGATGAACACTGTTGTCACTGCAGAGGGAATGGAATTGATGAGGAGAAGTGTAGCCCAGAGGGAGTAATCGGGGGACAAAGTGGTGATGGGAGAAAAGGATGGGGTGCCACGTGGAATGGAAAAGCAGAATTGCTAGGAGAAGCACACTGACTGAAACCGCCCACCCTGACCAGGCACCATAGTAACTATTTGCATGAGTTGTTTTATGACAGGAGGTTCTGGTAAGGAACACGGAACTAATAAGCCACCACCAACCAGGAGTTCGGGAAAGGTAAAGGAGACATCACATGTCTGACCACTTCCCAGAATCCTTCTCACTGGCATCCATCTTGGCTGAACAAGGCATGTATCACCAGGAAGGACTCTGAGTCAGAATGATTGGCTAAAGACAACCTGAAAACTAATTCCATCACCATAAAACTGGGAGCCATGTGGCAGAGTGGTTCTCCTGGGCTCCCTTACCCTACTGCTCTCTGCCAGGGTGCCCTTTCCCAATAAAATCTCTTGCTTTGTCAGCACATGTGTCTCCTTGGACAATTAATTTCTGAGTGTTAGACAAGAGCCCACTTTGGGGCCATGGAAGGGGCGTGCAGCAGAATGTCTGGTAGTATCTGAACATTTTACTTAGGATGTGCTCGTTCCATTATAAGAACAGCCCACTATCAGCATTTATATTAGGTTTCATAGTGTTTCTTTGGTCTAACTCATTGTCTTCCTCTCTTGTGGGAGAAAAAAAATATTTTCAATAGTATTTAAGTCAGATTTCCAAGGGAAAGAAAAAGAACAGTAAACTCTCTAAAATGGACGTTGAAATTATAGTTTCATTAGCAGAATACTAAATGAACTGAACCACAAACCAGACTCACTCTTCTGTAGATTAAAACACAATCAGAATGACTTCTGAAATTTACAGTTTGCTTGAGAGTTGCGGGATATCAAAATTGTTGCCAAGAGATTATGAATTTACATTGTTTTCTGGTTAATGATGGAAAACCTAGTGGAAAAAAAAATCCTCCAGGGGATGACATTCTTAAGCTTAACCCAGTCAGCAGGTCGAGAAACTTCTATCATCTTCCCGTAAATTGGTTTGTTTTCGTTATAGCTTAAAGGAATTATTGGGGAAACACATAGAAACAGTAATTAGTCAAAAAAGATAGAGATGCCCAATTAAGTGCTGCTGATATAATGAGGGCACTGTACAATATTGAGGCATGCAGTCTCCGAAAGAGATAAAGACTCTAGCCACTTCTGACTTTTATACATATTTTTCCACTTGCTGGAGTTTGCTTTAGTTTCTGGCTTTTCTGTTGACCTGATTTAACTTAGTATTTAAATTTTATTTATTTATTCATTACTTGCTTCTGCCAATTTCCAAAAAAGGATTTCAGGTGAACTTAACTGGAAGGGCCTTCACAGAATGCTGGCATTGTTCCTATTTGTAATTCAGGAATCATCCACACCTTTGTAGAAGATGGCCTTATCAGATCTCTGGAATTTTGCATTTTATACACGTTATTCAGACACGACTGAGCCACTGACTCAGTCAGTGGCTGAGATATTCTCTCTGAGTATCTCCTTGTAGTTCTGATGTTTCATTTGGCCTCTTGGATTTACCCGTTCCACAGGAACACTTTCATTGGTTTGAATGCTCTCGCTCATGGTCACCTGACTCCAGTGGGCGTGGTGGGGGAGGAGGCGGGGTCAATGAAGGCAAAGGTACTGGGGGGTTGGGGGCGGGTTGCAGGGAAGCCAAGAACGAGAGAGCACACGGTTGGGCAAGTTTACTGGCACAAGGTGGTGAGAAGGAGGGCCTACCTCAAAGGAGGCAGGTTTCCAGGCTGGCCTGCAGCAGGCACCACCGACCAGGCCGTGCTCACCTATGAGTCCGAGTTTTTGCCGAGCTTCTGGCTCAATCGACCGGACTGGCTGCACCTTCTTCCTGGACACGACCAGTTGGAAGATAGGAGCAGCAGTTATATGACTTTGAGAGCCCAAACATCACTGCCCCCTCTGCTTCCTTTGTTGAAGATGTCACCCTGGGAGAAGAGGAGTCCATACCTCTTGATGCTCAGTTTATAAAAACCTGGCAGATGGAGAATTCTGCGGCAGAGGCCTGGCCTCCACGGGTTTGTCTTAAGTATGTCAGGGGAGACCAGATTGGATGTATGAACGTGGTGATGGTGACATCGCTGGAGTCCCGAGAGATTGCAGGATTCAGCGTCCGGTGTACAACCGGGAGCAGGGATGCGTCAGGACCGGCGCTGCTGAGCGCTGCTGCAGACTCTACCGCGGAGGTGCCAGCCGAGTCCTCCGGGCGGAGGTGGGTGGACTTTTAGGAGTGAGAAGTGTCACCTTTTGAAACACTGTGCGACCCGCAGCCACATCATAAGGGAGAATGAAACTTCAATCTGTCTCGCCCCAGAACAAAAAGTCAGGTGAAAAGAATTTAAAAGACGCCGGGGATTCTGGTTGGAGTCCATCAACAAAAACACCTGGGCTTCTGCACCTGACCAAACCCAGCAAGATGGAAAGAGACTCTCACAGAGCTCTGTAAATCTGTCCCCGGCCGACACACAAACAGCTTCTTAGTAAGGTAGGTAGAAGACGAGAAGGGGGAGGTGGTAGGCCTAGTATTTTGTGACACTCCTTCATGGCAAACTGAGAAGCCTAGAATGTTCCTTAAGATGGCTTAGCTCTCCTGCCAACAGCTCAAAAACCTCCCTCCACCCCATCTCCATGTATTATGGATATTACTCACTCCATCCACGTTTGTAGTTTACTACTGCCTCTCTGCTCTGGTTTGGGTGTTGAACGAACAAAATTTACCTTTAGCGTTAAAAAAGAAAAAAAAAAAAACAAGAATATCACCAGCCATTCTTCCAGTGTAAATGTGTACTAAGGGTTGAGCAACAACACTCCTTTGGAATTCATTCCTACTTTTGTTTGTTTGTTTGTTTTTTGGTGTGGGGTGGGCTATTTTTTCTGAGGAAAAAAGATCAGTTATTTATCCTAAATGTTGTTGAGCTTCCCCTTTACCTTGTTTGTGTGTCTTTTTGTTGATATCCTCACCCACAGTCTGGAATGGCTCAAAAGATATTTTATATTTTCATGTGTGACAAATAAGTGTGAGAATTGTTTGAGTTAATCGTGATTTTAAGTACTCTGATTCTTCTATGACAGTCTTCTTGGTATTTGATTTCTTGTTCTATTTCTGCCTATGCTTCCTGATTAAATAGTGCCTTTCATGCTCTGCTAAAGTGATGGTGGTTGGTTCCTGGTGGTTGATTTTGCTTAATTGAATAAAGCCCTGATGCTGAGAGCTTTAAAAAAAGAAAAAGTTTTTAAAATTCATAATCTCTCTGACAAATTACTTAGAGAATAGCATTTATCTTATTTAATTTGGAATGCTTTTGGAGAAAGAAGAAAAAAAGTTTAGACCTTAGCACTCAAAGAGCATCTGACCTAAGTTAACTATATTGAATTCTCCTTCTGTGAATTTAGACAGGTAGAAGCTAATGAAACTTTTATTTCTATATTGTAGTGCAGATTGTGGTTCTCAAAGTTTGACAGAGCTTGGAATCTCTTGCACTGTTTGTTAAAACAGAGATTGCTGGCCTCCACACTTAGCGTTTTTGACTCAGTATCAGAGTTGGGTTTGGGAATTTGTTTTTCTAGCAAGTTCCTAGGGGAAGATGATATTGCTGGAAAAAAACAAGTATATTACTTCATGCAGGCTGTTCTCCATGGTAAGTCTGTAATGGGTGGCTGAAGTTGTTTAGCATTTAAATACTAAATACAAAGCAGTTTATTTCTAGGACATTTACTAGGTACAGAGAGAAAAAAGCCTTGTCAAGACAGAATTCTGCCTTTTGTAAGAAATAGAATCATTGACTTACTGACATTTTATAAATAATCAGTACCAGTTAAGAGTAGGTAAATTTAAAATATGGTGTAAAATATAATATAAAACCAAATGTTTATAACTTCACACACCCAGAGATATTGATTTTAAATTTTAGCATTTAACATTACAGATTGTATATGTGCATATTTTATACACATTTATTTATGTAATATATATGACATTTAAATATTTTACTCCTGATTTTTACTGAAAATGACATAGTAATTAGTTGTAATTACATTTTTTGCCAAAATATTCTTAAATAATTTTAAAGTAGTTACATAGTAGTTAAAATATATCAAAATTCCATTCCTAAACAGATTTTGGCTATTAATATTTAGGCTGTAATGAGAATTTTATCAAACACTCTTACCACATACTTGTTGTCTATATCTATGAAAATATCTACCAAATGCCTCATCTCTGTCTAACGAAAACTGTTTAATCCAGATCCATCACAGCCTGTAGAATTCTCTATGACTCAAAACTTGTTATTTTCTAGAATGATACTCTGATCACTTGTGAGATTTTAAATTACTTTGCTAGTTAAGTCTCTCCTCCTACATAAAGTAAGATCTCTGTCCACACAGATCCATAGCAGTCTCAAGTAAATGTATCATATTTCTACCTGTCAATGAGTTTTGAGAACATTTCTGCTCACTTGCTCTATGACAACCTGGACACCATGTGTCTTTGGGAAAATACAGTCCCACTTAAATGTCTTCCTTCTAAATCTCCTGTTCAAGGACAGCTAAGGTACCCATTACCATAAGGCCAGGGAGTTTTGACAATAGATCATGGCAGGGTCTTGTCAGAAACAACTCATTTAGCAAAACTTCTGGCATATGGCATTTATTCAGCCAGATGAATTTATACTCATGAGGAATGAAACTTTTCTGTCCTTATAATTTGATATTTTTGCTTTAACCCATTTAGCTCTTGGTAAGATTCTTGTGTGTCTCATCTCTACAAAAAAAAACATTATTTATAGCGAACCTCTTCCAACTCTAAACAGCATTACCACTAGACCCCCTCTTTGATATACACCAGATTAGACAATGATACTGTCTGTTATCTGGCCCACTCTCAAAACAGCAATGACATTTCTTCTGGTGATCCTTGTCCTTACAGATTTGAAATTGCCTTGAGAACTAATCTGAGAACATCAAGATTTATGTCCCATCTTGATTTCTATCCAAGGTCTAGGAAAAACTGTCCTGGAATGGTTCTCGGCACATACTAGAAAAACCAATATTGGTTGAAGGAATGATTTAACACTATTAAAACTTATCAGATTTTTTTTTTTTTACAGAAATTAGCTTTCAATTAACAGTGGTTCTAGATTTTCATGACTTTGTTTACTTATATATTAATTTATACATCATCTACTTCCAAAAAGAATTTGAAGTACAATATATAAATAGAACAATATAAGCATAACGAATGATTAAAGAGCATATTATATTCCTCTTGAACTTATTTAAAATCAAAAATAAGTTTAATCTGTCTTCCACATGCAAAATCAATAATGAATGGTGGCTATTTGGGTTAGAAAAAACAGATCGACTTTAAATGAAAATACGACTTAGTGATGGTAATTACAATACATTTTAAATATGAGTTATGGGCTTCCCTGGTGGCTCAGATGGTAAAGAATCTGCCTGCAATGCAGAGATGGAAGTTTGATCCATGGGTTAGGAAGACCCCCTGGAGAAGGGAATCGCAACAAACTCCAGGATTCTTGCCTGGAAAATCCCATAGACAGAGGAGCAAGGCAGGCTACAGTCCATGGGGTCGCAAAGAATTGGACACTATTAAGCTGGAGAAGGGAATGGCAACCCACTCCAGTACTCTTGCCTGGGAAATTCCATGAATGGGGGAGCCTGGTAGGCCGAAGTCCATGGGGTCACAAAGAGTCGAACACGACTGAGTGACTTCACTTTCACTTTTCACTTTCATGCATTGGAGAAGGAAATGACAACCAGTGTTCTTGCCTGGAGAATCCCATGGACAGAGGGGCCTGGTGGGCTACAGTCTATGGGGCTGCAAAGAGTCAGATACAACTAAGCAACTAACACACAAAAGCTACTAACACACACACAGCTGTGTATGTTTAGCATTTATAGAATAAAAATTATGAAAGATTTAGATATTGTGATGTTTCTAGGTTTAAAACTGCAGCAAGTCTAATGTCATCAAATATGTACTGTTCTTGGCATTGGGCATGAAAATACTGCTTAGCCACGTAGTTATAGCATTTTCAAAGTGTAATGTTCTTCAGCCAATCTTAAATGTGGGGATTAAGACAGTTCTTTTTCAGAATAATAGATTTATAGTTCAATTGGCTTGCATCCACATTTTTCCCCAATATATGCAAAAGTGTTCAGATATTGAATTTGAAATAGCTTGATTTTCTATTTGAATTTTGGTGAGTTAATAACAGCAAGAGATTTAAAAAAAGCAAGTACCTTGGCCAAATGCCACTGCTCTGTTGGAGTTTTGTTTTAATGGAAGTTTATTTTTTACCTTTTTTCCTCCTGGGAGATTGTGTGAGGTTTAGAGTTTAAGATGACCCCTATAATTTATCGGTTACTTTATGAAGTAATTTGCATTTAATTTTGAGTCTCAGTTTTATGTTTCTCTTATTCCCTTTTTTAATGGCATTTATTCTCTTTCTAATTTTGCAAGCAGTATGTGTTCATTGCAGTCACCTAGAAATACATAAAAACATAAAGTAAAATTAATAATCACCCATTATCCTCACCCTCCAGAGATATCAGTCATTACCATTTTAATTCATTTCTTTGCACTATCTACATATTTTTAAATTGACCTACAACACTATTAGTTCTAGGTACACAACAGAGTGATTCAGTATTTCTATACATTATAAAATGACCACCACAGTATGTCTGGTTATCATCTGTCACTATACAAAGATAGAGCAGTTGTATATTTCTAAATGTGCAGAAAATAAATGCCAGCTTTATGGAGTGTTGTAATGATTGAATAAAATGTTACATGAAATGATTTTTCTAAATACATAAAAGATTAGTTGTCATAGTACTTCCCCCAAGTTTTATTTTATTGTCTTCTAGTATTTCTGTGGATGGGAATGGTACTAAAGCTACTTCTAAAAAATTCAAAATATTCACAAACAAGCAGAGAGAAAATTAATGCAAAAATCTTGAAGAGACAAAACAGCATGGGATTTTTGAGGAACACTTGTAAATTGGTAAAGCTAGAGAGAAGAGATAATGAAAGGAAGTAGTCTGAATATAGTTGGAAAGTTAGATACCTTCCATTCATACCCTTTGATGACTAAATGTGTCCCACAGCAACACTGTACTTACTGATCCCAGACACTATTCCAGTTTTCCCCCTATATGGACTGCCATTGGTCATCTCTCTGTGAATCTGGTATTGGGCACACCAATATCCATTCATTACCTGACTTTTCATTGAGTCTTCACAGATAGTAGCGTTTCCTTTTTTTCCATAGCCTCTATGTTTTAAGTTATAACTCATTGTATTATTTAACACATCCTGTATGTTTTATTTTTAGAGATTAAGCTGTATGGTCACCTCATAAATGTAAACTTGTCTAGTGCAAGTATTTAACTCTTAATCAACCTAATATTTTCAAAGCATAGATCATATTGCAAGAAGTAGATACAAGAGATATTTTTTAAGCTGACTTATAAAATTTGTAATTTTATTAGCAAATTTTATTATTTTATATTATTTTTATTTAGCTAATTTTTATTATTTCTGTATCATCCAGAGGCATGCACACTTTCTATATGTGTGCATATGTGCTAAGGTGCTTCAGTCATGTCCAACTCTTTGCAACCCTATGAACTGTAGCCCACCAGGCTCCTCTGTCCAAGGGTTTCTCCAGGCAGGAACACTGGAATGAGTTGCCATCACCCCCTCCAGGGGATCTTTCTGATCCAGGGATTATACCAGCATCTCTTTTCACCTCCTGGATTGGCAGGCACGTTCTTTATCACTAGTGCCACCTGGGAGGCCTGTACAGTTACTACTTATTTAAAATCAGTGGGAGAGGAAGGGCATTTTGCAGGGCATTTCTGTTAATGTTCAGTACATACAGGAATTTCACAACCTAGATAGCATATTCAAAAGCAGAGACATTACTTTGCTGACTAATGTCCGTCTAGTCAAGGCTATGGTTTTTCCTGTGGTCATGTATGGATATGAGAGTTGGACTGTGAAGAAGGCTGAGCACCGAAGAATTGATGCTTTTGAACTGTGGTGTTGGAGAAGACTCTTGAGAGTCCCTTGGACTGCAAGGAGATCCAACCAGTCCATTCTGAAGGAGATCAACCCTGGATTTCTTTGGAAGGAATGATGCTAAAGCTGAAACTCCAGTACTTTGGCCACCTCATGCGAAGAATTGACTCATTGGAAAAGACTGATGCTGGGAGGGATTTGGGGGCAGGAGGAGAAGGAGACGACAGAGGATGAGATGGCTGGATGGCATCACTGACTCAATGGACATGAGTCTGAGTGAACTCCAGGAGTTGGTGATGGACAGGGAGGCCTGGCATGCTGCGATTCATGGGGTCGCAAAGAGTCGGACATGACTGAGCAACTGAACTGAAGGGTGCACACACACACACACACACACACACACACACACACACATACACATATATATATAAATTATGAATACATTAGTTACAGAGCATAAGATCTATCTTGTGGATTCAGGTTACAGCATTGTGGAGGAGCATTAGTAAACTTACTTGCTTGGAGAAAAATATCACCTTCTTGATCTAACTTTATCAGGAATAATAGTGACATTTTAGCCTTAATACTTTTGATTTCTCTTCCACTGCCTTTTGTCATAGAAGGGATTCATGCTATATATTGACTCCCTTCTTTGGTCAATATTGTCTCAAGAAAAAACTATTATTTTTTGTTTTAGATTTATGTTTGCTTTCTAAAATGTTTTATTTAATACTGGAGTATAGTTGATTTACAATATTGTGTTAGTTTCAGGTATATAGCAAAGAGGTTCAGCTATACACGTACATATATCCATTCTTTTTCAGATGTTTTCCCATATAGGTTGTTACAGAGATTTGAATGTCCTCTGCTATACAGTAGGTTCTTGTGTCTATCTATTTTATTGGAGAATCCCAGGGACAGCGGAGCCTGATAGGCTGCTGTCTATGGGGTCGCACAGAGTTGGACACAACTGAAGCGACTTAGCAGCAGCAGTGTTGGTTATCTATTTTATATACAATTGTGTGCATATGTTAATGCCAACATCCTAATTTATCCCTCTGTTCTACTTTTCGCCTTTGAAAGCATAAGTTTTGGTTTTTTTTTCCCCCAAAGTCTCTGAGTCTGTTTCATAAATGTTTACTTGTATCATTTTTTTTTTAGATTTCACATGTTAGTGTTATCATATGATATTTGTCTTTCTCTGACTTAAATTCCCTTCACTTACTGTGATCATCTCTAGGTCCATCTGTGTTGCTGCAAATGGCATTATTTCATGCTTTTTATGGCTGAGTACTATTCCATTGTGTATATGTACCACAATTCTTTATCCATTCATCTGTCAATGAACATTTAGGTTGCTTCCAAGTCCTGGCTGTTGTAATGAACACTGGGTGCATTTCTTTTTGAAGTATGGTTTTCTCTGTATATATACCTAGAATCGATTGCTGGACCATAAGGTAACTCTATTTTCAGCTTTTTAAGGAACCTCCATACCGTTCTCCATATTGGTTATACCAATTTACATTTCCACTAACAGTATAGGTCGATTGCCTTCTCTCCACACCTCTCTAGCATTTATTATTTGTAGATTTTTTTGATGATGGCCATTCTGAACTGGTGTAAAGTGATACCTCATTATAGTTTTGATTTGCATTTCTCTAATAATTAGTGATAATGGGCCTCTTTTCATGTGTCTTTGGTCATTTGTATGTCTTCTTTGAAAAAAAAAGTTTATTTAGAACTTCTGTCCATTTTTTGATTGGGTTAGTTTTTTCTTTTTTGATTGAGCTATATAAGCAGTTTGTATATTTTGGAGATTAATCTCATCAATCACATCTTTTACAAATATTTCCTCCTTTTCTGTGGGCTGTCTTTTTATTTTGTTTATGGTTTCCTTTGCTGTGCAGAATCTTTTGAATTTAAATTTAATTAGGTCCTTTTTGTTTATTTTTAAAATGTTGTTAATCTAGGAGGTGGAGCCAAAAGATAGTGCTACAGTTATGTGAAAGACTGTTCTGCCTATGTTTTCCTTTAAGAGTTTTGTGTATGCAGTTTTACATTTGGGTCTATAGTACATTTTGAATTCATTTTTCTTTCCAGTGCTAGAAACTTTCATTGCTTTATATGTAGCTATCTAGTTTCCATGCACCACTTACTGAAGAGACTGTCTTTTCTCCATTGTATATTCTTGCTTCCTTTGTCATAGATTAATTGACCATATATCTGTAAGTTTATTTCTGTGCTTTCTCTTCTGTTCCATTGATCTGTAGTGACTTGGACTCTAAATCCACAAGAAGAAATAGAGAAACCAATACTCATAACTGGTTATTTTCAGAAATATGATCTTTTATATAGGTCATCTCATGATTTATTTACCAGTGGAACCAAGGGTTATTATAGGGTATATTTGAACTCTTACAGGGATGATAAGCAAAGCTGCATGTTTTTTTTAGCACCTAATACAATTTTGTTAAAAGAGAGAAAGATACATGTTTATTAAGCATATTTCTCCAAGTATAGTGAATCCATTTTTGAATTCTCTGATTTTTTTTTAATGCTGGGAGAAAAATTAGGTACTTATATTTATATAAAGTATACTGAGTCCAACTAGATGTGGGTTCAAAAATCCAGTTTAGCCATTGACTGCCTAAACATGGGCAGAGTAAGACAGTATTCTCAGTTTTTTCATTTGTTTATCTCAAATTATGCATAGAGGACCGTTCATTATATCTGTCTCATAGTAAGTAAAATAGGCAGCTTATGGAAGGCATAAAAAGGCATTGTCTGGCACAGAAATGCTTCCTAAAATATCATCATCATTATTATGCTGGAAATGTGGAAATTACAAAACGTAAATTTTGGAATAATAAATTTAAGTAGAAAAAGAAATAAATAATGAATGATTGCATATGGCATGTTACCTTATCCTGGAATATCCAAAACAAAGAATACTAAACAAGATATTTTGTAGGCAATAAAGAATCTGAATAGGGGAACAGAATTGGAGTAGAATAGAAGAGGAACACATAGAATAAGTAAATCGTTGCCAATATGTTAGTCCTCAGAAGAGAGGGCTAAACTAGTGCCAGTCATTGTGATTCATTCTCTTTTGTTTACCCATGCAAACTACAAAAGGAATATGATTAAATTGCTGTGAGAGAAAAGGATATGAAAGTGATTGGAAGGGGAATATATAAACATATTTTTTTAAATCTAGTGTTTCATAAAAGGAGGGATTCAATATTATATCTAAGCTGTGGTCCTGAAAAAGTCCTTTCAAAAACCCATAACAAGAGAATTGCAGCTGATTGTTCATGAATGAAAAATGTGTAGGCCAGTTATGTAGGTATTTATGGTCTGACCTGCTTCAAGTTAATGATATTTTAGGAATTAGAATGCCCGGGTCTAAAAAGTTTTAAAAGGGCACAGTGTTCAGCTAAAGATACTTTATGATAAAATGAATACATTCGAGCAATTGTAATTCATTGCTTTAAAACAGTTCTTATCTAACAAATCACATGAATGACTCTGAACTAAAATAGAATTCCTGCCAAGAGCATGATTTTATTGAACTTCTCTATTATAACTTGTACTATTTTTTTCAAACTATTTGACTTAGAACATTATAACATAGACAGAAACTTTTTAGCTCAGTGGATTCTTCTTTAATTATTAAGTGACATATATCATATGTTTTAAAAATGGATTATCACTAAAATTACTTTGGATGGTTTTCAGTTTTTTAGATGCTCACTGCACAGACTTTTTTTAAAACATGACACTATGGACATTGGGGCCAGAAATTCTTTGTTGTGAAAGGCCATTTCACTTACGGAAAGATGTCTAGCAACACCCCTAACCTGAAACCACTAAATAACAGCAGTATGTACCAGATGTGACAACCAAAAGTGTCTCCAAATACTGCCAGTTTTCCCTTAAGGGCAAAATTGTTCCTCTCCCTGTTGAAAACCACACTATAGTGATGGACTCTCAGATAAACATTTTCAAATGTATGAGAGAAGAAGGGTCAAATATAGATGGGATTTCAGATTTCAGGAAAACAGGTAGTGTAGAGTTGAAGGAACAATGTAATAGATATTTTCTTAATTTCTATAAAATAAGCTGCTTATGTGATGAATTTTAGACCAGATATAGTCTGAAAATGGAGAATGAGGGAGAAAAGGGTTAAAGTGGCAAGTGATTTCATAAAGATAACCTGTGAGTTATAAGACATTAATTTGAATAGCTCAGCTCTCATTCTGGGTGATCTACTCACCTTGAAGGAGGAGCTGCTGAAACCTGAGATGAATGGTCCCCTGGGAAGAAAAGATGGACTTTGACTCTTACTGTTGGCTGCTGTGGGGCCCTCCTCCTTTCTCCCACCGAGAGAAAAATTCAGGAAAGTTAATAATTTTTCATGAACTGTTATGGTAAAGTTTTTAGAAGTAATAAGCAAACCTCAGAGGAAAACATTACCCCAGAAAAAGGAAAACAAACCCTGATAAAAAAAATTTCAAAAACATCACATGTAAGAGAAATATAACTTTCAGAATATTTATTATAAAAATAAATATTGAGCACCTGCAATATGCCAGGAACTGAAAAATGTGGAATGCAGCAAAGAACAATGAGAAAAACAATCTTGTTTATAACACATGTATTTTTGATAGAGACAAGAAAATAAATTGTATCTAGTCGGCCTTCTATAACCTCAGGTTCCTCAACCACAGATTCAGACAGCCAGATTTTGCACTAACTTTCTGATTGGTGGTTTGATGAATCTTTAGATTTGCATCCTAAAGATATGATAGGACAACCAGGGGACTTGAGCATTTGTGGATTTTGGAATTTCTGTTGGGTCGTGGAACCAATACCCCACTGATATGTAGGGACAACTGTGGTTTATCAAGAGGTGATAATTGCTAGTAGAGAAGTAAAAATAAGAAGTGAAAGGGTAAGGATGCACAAAGTTTTAATAAAATTGCTCACCAAAGAGGTGTTATCTGTACCAGCATTAAAAGGGAGTGAAGGAGAATATCAGGTACCAGTCTGAGAAAACAGCAGGGGCAGAAACCCTGAGTGGGAGTGTGTCTGGGCCATCCAGAGAACCCCAAGGAAGGCAGAATTGCTGGAGTGGACCATTAGTGAGTGAGGGTAGTGGACTACTAAGTCAGCCTCTACTACTAAGGCAGCCTCTGCTGCTGGGAAGGTCATTGTAAGGCCACTGGGTTTTACTCTGAGTGAAATGGAGAGAAATAGAGGGTTTTGAACAGGGCTTAAGCATGGTCTGTGTTATATAGGTTCATCGTGGCTGTTACTCTGTTGATTTTGAAAGGAAGATGTATCAAGCTTAGAGACAGCATAGCCACTTAAGAAATACAGCAATAATTAAGCGAAGCATTGAGGCTGAAGCCTTAGTTGTAGCAGTGGAGGTGATGAGAAATTTGTGAATGCTGGCACAAATATTTTGAAAGCAGAATAATTTCATTTGCTGATAGATTAGGTCAGGGAGATGAAAGGGTCGACCAGGACATCACTACAGTTTTTGGCTTCGAGAGTTGACATTGTGGCATTAGGGGAGATTGCAGGTGGGGCATATTGTAGGAGTGAGAGGTGATTTCCAGCTTTGAATTGTATTAGAGAGGCTTACTAAACTCCCAAATGGACTTTTCAAGGAGATCGTTCACCGTGAGTATAAATACAAGCATACTAGCATTTAAGCCGTGGTCTAGATGGTATAGGAAAGGGAGAGTATGTTAAATGGAGTCGATAGTCAAATAGGGAGCCCTAGGATTCTCCACCATTTAAAGGGAAGACAGTAGAAGGACAACCAGAGCATATTGTCTCTTAGAAATCAAGTGAAAGCAGTGCTTCAGTGTCCAAGGAATACTGGCGATGTATTCCTGTTTCAAATACTTGTGATGGTTCCCACAAGATGAAGAATGAGAAGTCATCTTTAGATTTGGCATTTAGAAGTCTTTGGCAAGCACTCATTAACAGAATCTACATTTTGATGCCTGTAAAAGCCTCATAAAGGGAGGTTTATGAGGGAATAAGAAAGAATTTGAATACACTGATGACATGTAATTATCTTGAGAATTTTTCTGTAAAGGAGAACAGAAGAATGGAGTAGTTGCTGGAAGAGACATGAAGTAATGGGAGTGCTTTGTCAAGACAGAGTAGAGTGTGATTCAGGACTGACGGGAAAACCTAATGGACAGAGAAACCATGATTCTGTGAGAGAATTCTGGAATTTTGTTCTTAAGTAGGTTGAGTGAATGGAATCTGGTTAAGTGGAGGCACTCAGCCGGTGCAAAGGCCCTGCAGCCTTAGTTACTGAAGGAAACAGAGTACAAGTGCTTAAAAGCAGTTATCAGTTCATAAGTCAATGTGATGTGAAAGGGTATGGGTGTTCTCCTCTATTTTTATTTTATTGGTTAAAATAATAAAGTGCAGAATAAGAGCTGAATGCCTGAAGAGAGGGAAGGTAAGAAGTAGTCACCCAGAAAAGGAGAAAAGTGACTGACCAGAGAAATGTAATGTTGTTAGCAGCTTCAGTAGTTCATGGACGTAATAATCACAGTTCTATATTTTTCTCCAGTCATATCGTTTCATGGAAACAGGCTTGGGGTAAGTGGCAATTGCATTAAAACAAAGCAAAACAAATGGCAGAGTTTTCTTGACGAAGCCAAGGAGGGCAAGGGACTTAAGGTAATGTACAAGGGAGAATTATAATAATTGACTATGGATTTTAAAATGAGGAAAGAAAAAATTGAGAATATGTGGCTGTCTGTTGTCTAGTAAGTTCAACTTTGGGGCCATATCATCTTCATTTTCTATTAACTATTTATATGTAATTGACTGTGGATCAAATTTTCTTTCTATATATGCTTATTTGTATTGAACACTGGCCATTGTAGAGACTCTGGATTCTGTTTTCTTTTGAGCATCTTGATTCTTATTCAGATGGCTAGCTAATCACTTTGAATTTGTGTAACCATAGATTTATACTTTTTAATATGAGTCTGTGTAAAGTTCAAGGTATTCCCCAAGCTGCTCAGAACTCATTCTCCAAAGTCTTAACTTTCATAATACCTTATTAATCCCTATTTTAAGCTTTGTTAAAATCTAGTAGAGTGTGTTCTAGGAAATCCTTCTATAGTAAGGATTTTCTATTAATTGGTTTTCAAAGGAGTTAAGGAGGTTTTAGTGAGGATTCTGCAGTCTGGCAGGACCAGAATTCATGTCCCCAGTACTGCTCTTCACTTTAGTATCTCTGTTATTAACCCACAGTAGCTACTCTCAGGAAAGCCTTAAACAGTTTCACCCTGTCCATGTAGAACCCAGCCCTGAGCCACAACCCTGACCCCATTACAAATATTATTAGAATCTGATTCTTGTTACTTGAGTAGCAGTAGAATATAGTTCTTGTCACATTTCATTGTGATTTTTATAAAAACTTCCTTGATCAACCTGTTTTTATTTGGATTTCTTTCTTCTTCCTTGCTAAATTTTGAGCCATAAATATTTTCTATTTTGTGATAATTGTCCAAGTAGCATTTTTTCATTGTCTACTTATATTCAACTATGAGTCAGAGTACATGTTAAAATTAATGTTCATGGATAAAGATAAATACTTTTTAGAAAAATAATCTATTCAGTTAATAACCATCTGCTTTTATTTAGCTCAATTTTCTTTTAAGTAAATATACTCTTTTTATTAAAATATTAGTCTATATTTAGAGTTCAACCCTTGTGTGTTCTAGTTACTTTCAAAAACATTTGTTAAGTCAGGAGAACAATAAAAATAAAAAGGCTAAAATGCATTCATAGGTCTTAAAATTTACATTTAAATACTATAAAATGCCAATTAAAACTAACTCCCTATCTTATTTTAACCCTTGAAAAAATATGGTGGGCTATGATGAATGTATTTTTTTTTAAACATGAGCTCAATCCAAAACTTATCTGCCTGTATATTAGTCTATGTCAAATAAAAAATAAGATAGTGTTGTCCTAAAACATATCTTAAAAAATCTGAATATTATGTTTTTTCCCTTACCAGATAATTGTGCAATATGCTTCTTGCTACGCTGAAACATGCCAGTCGTTTTAAAATGTAGTTTTATTGTAAGCATGTATATTGATATCATCAATAATAAGCAAATATTTCTGTGACATAGTGGCTTGTGATTAATTTCTGACCCAATCAATCATTTGAAATATCTCTGGACTGAGAAAAATAAAGAAAACATAATTTGTGCTGATTTTCTTTGTCTCTGTAACTTGTATTCATCCATCAGATTTTGGGGTATGACAGAGCAGCTTCTGGCTAAGTTCGTGATTCCCACCTCATTGCAATTATGAGCGTGTCTTCAGGCTTCCTTTTCCGTTCTGTACTGTTAGAATTAGGTTTTCATAACCCTCACTTTTATGACTAATTAAAGATTTATCTAGCAAGCCAGGAACAAGATGGCATTTGTCTCTCTCCCTTTCTTTCACTTGTCCCTTTTTCATCCCCTTCTTTCCTTTCTTATTTTCTAGTCTCCCACAAGGAAGTTGATTTTTCCCTTTTTAGGAAGGTAAAACTTTCCTGGATTTATTGCATGGTACATGTGCATGCTCAGTTGTGTCCAACTCTGCAACCCCATGGACTGTAGCCCACAAGCCTCCTTTGTCCATGGGGTTTTTCAGGCAAGAATACTGAACTGGGTTCCATTTCATCCTCCAGGAAATCTTCCCGACCCAAGGATTTAACCCACGTCTCCTGCATCAGCAAGCAGATTCTTTACCACTGTAGCACCTGGGAAGCCCTCCTGGATACTTTAGTGTTCCTTAAAAAGTCCAAGCTTGCTAAGGCTGTTGATATTCCAGGAGAATTACATCGTTAATCATTTGTTTAGCTAATTAATATAAAAGAATAATAGAGTTAACCTGTAATAAAGTGAAAGTGAAAGTCACTCAGTCAGTCATGTCCAACTTTTTGTGACTTCGTGGACTGTAGCCTACCAGGCTCCTCTGTCGATGGAATTCTCCAGGCCAGGATACTGGAGTGGGTAGCCATTTCCTTCTCCAGGGAACCTTCGTAACCCAGGGATTGAACCCAGGTCTCCCACGTTGCAAGCAGATTCTTTACCATCTGAATCACCAGAGAAGCCCAACCTGTAATAAGTGCTCTACAAAGAAAATGAAAGACAGAATAGTAGAAGTTATCTACTTCCAAGAAGGTAAATGGTTACAGCCTGGGAATAAGCTCCGTCTTTAAGCCTCCGAGTTTCCAGGAAAACTGGAGGGGCCTAACTTTGTATATATTTACATTTCAAGGTCCTTGAAGATCTCAATATGTCCTAAAAGACCCGACATATGGGGCTTTAACTTGGCTCCAGAGTCTGTAGATTACTGGAGGAGGAAATGGCAATCCACTCCAGTGTCCGTGCCTGGAAAATCCACTGATGAAGAAACCTGGTGGGCTACAGTCCATGGGGTCACCAAGAGTCAGACATGACTGAGCAACTAAACTTCACACTATCACCAAGATTTTAGGGTAGCCAAGTGCATTCCACAATTAACTGTAAACAGAACAATCTCTGCTTCTGTCATCTTAGCTATAGAACTACCCCATTCTTTTTTCTTTTTTTTTTCCCTTCTGTCAATGCTGAGAATATTTTAGATTCGTGTAGAGAAGAGAATCAGGGACTATGGCTCTACCATTCGTTAAACAAGCAGATGAGGCTCCCAAGTCTTGTTGTTCCAGTAGCTGTGTTTTAGTTCAGCTGTAATGATATTGGAAACCTAAAGGGCTGCAAATAAAAATGCCTGTCAACCTCAAATCAATTAGTAACAGATCATTCTATGCAATTCAATTGTTCTTCCCATCACAGTAAGTGAAAATAGGGATAGTAAAGTCACCCATTGGCAGAACTTTGAGCTGTGTAAGGAAACTGCTACCAACTCTGGCAGAATCAAACTATGTATGGGATTAATAATGTATGTCATAATAAAAGTAATGATAGCCATCCCATAACGGGGCGGGGGGGCAGGCAAGTGATAAGTTTGATACTGTCAAGTGTGAAATAATACTAAGTTGAAAGTATAAAGAGGTAGTGTCTTAAATGTAATTAGATTCTGATAAGTAAAGGATGCACGTTGTTAGCTCAAGATTCAGTTCAGTTCAGTCGCTCAGTCATGTCCGACTCTTTGCAACCCCATGAATTGCAGCACGCAAAGCCACCCTGTTCATCGCCAACTCCCAGACTTCACTCAGACTCACGTCCAACAAGTCTGTGATGCCATCCAGCCATCTCATCCTCTGTCGTCCGCTTTTCCTCCCGCCCCCAATCCCTCCCAGCATCAGAGTCTTTTCCAATGAGTCAACCCTTCACATGAGGTGGCCAAAGTACTGGAGTTTCAGCTTTAGCATCATTCCTTCCAAAGAACACCCAGGGCTGATCTCCTTTAGAATGGACTGGTTGGATCTCCTTGCAGTCCAAGGGACTCTCAAGAGTCTTCTCCAGCACCACAGTTTGAAAGCATCAATTCTTTGGCACTCAGCCTTCTTCACAGTCCAACTCTCACATCCATACATGACCACAGGAAAAACCATAGCCTTAACTAGATGGACCTTTGTTGGCAAAGTGATGTCTCTGCTTTTCAATATGCTGTCTAGGTGGGTCATAACTTTTCTTCCAAGGAGTAAGCGTCTTTTAATTTCATGGCTGCAATCACCATCTTCAGTGATTTTGGAGCCCCCCAAAGTAAAGTCTGACACTGTTTCCACTGTTTCCCCATCTATTTCCCAAGAAATGATGGGACTGGATGCCATGATCTTTGTTTTCTGAATGTTGAGCTTTAAGCCCACTTTTTCACTCTCCTCTTTCACTTTCATCAAGAGGCTTTTTAGTCCTCTCCACTTTCTGCCATAAGGGTGGTGTCATCTTCATATATGAAGTTATTGATATTTCTCCCAGTAATCTTGATTCCAGCTTGTGCTTCATCCAGCCCAGTGTTTCTCGTGATGTACTCTGCATAGAAGTTAAATAAGCAGGGTGACAATATACAGCCTTGACGTACTCCTTTTCCTATTTGGAACCAGTCTGTTGTTCCATGTCCAGTTCTAACTGTTGCTTCCTGACCTGCATATAGCTTTCTCAAGAGGCAGGTCAGGTCATCCAGTATTCCCATCTCTTTCAGAACTTTCCATGGTTTATTGTGATCCACACAGTCAAAGGCTTTGGCATAGTCAATAAAGCAGAAGTAGATGTTTTTCTGGAACTCTCTTGCTTTTTGGATGACCCAGTGAATGTAGGCAATTGGATCTCTGGTTTCCTCTGCCTTTTCTAAAACCAGCTTGAACATCTGGAAGTTCTTGGTTCATGTATTGATGAAGCCTGGCTTGGAGAATTTTGAGCATTACTTTACTAGCATGTGAGATGAGTGCAATTGTGCAGTAGTTTGAGCATTCTTTGGCATTGCCTTTCTTTGGAATTGGATTGAAAACTGACCTTTTCCAGTCCTATGGCCACTGCTGAGTTTTCCAAATTTGCTGGCCAGAAGATAAGATAAGCAATAAAAATGATGCTCTAAAAGCTAATAATTTGCTCTTTACACAGCAGATTAGTCGGGGTACTTTTTGTTTAAAGACTCAGGAATCTAACTGGAACAAGCTGCAGCCAAAAGGTAAATTTATTGTTAGCATTCTGAGGAATCTCAAATTATCCACAAAAAGTTTGAATTATAAAACAGCAGAAAGGTCCATGATGCAACTAGGGGTTGATTTGTATACTGTTCACCTGTTTTTCTGTCTTTTGTCCCTGTTCTCCACGACTGTCAGCTTTATTTTCTCTTAGTTCAGTGGCTTCTCTTCAGTGACTGAAGAGAATTTTTACTTCTTGTACCCCAAAGCAGCCACTCATAAATGAGTGACCCTTTCTCCAGTGGCAGTGTGACCAAGGATGAGGAAGGCTTTGATTCACTCCTTTGATGTCATGTCCACCAATGGACAAATTGGTAGTGGCCAGTAAGAGGGTGTCATGTGTGCTAACTCAATCATTATCACACTTTTACCTTATATTTCTACACTTACTTGTCTGAAGATAGAAGAAGCAGCTGATGCTGATGACTAAACTGTTGAAGTTAGCAATAGGAGCTGTTCACTGAAACAGCTGGCAGAATTACCTGAAGAAAAATTGAGGGTAAACGAATTGTCAGACAAAAAGTAATTCTCCAGTGCACACAGGGAGATGGGAAGAACAAACACCAGGACCCCTATGCAAGACAGACTCTGTTTCTTACTAAATGGTAGATTTTAGTTGAGTCAAATAACCATTCTGTCTCACTTTAATAATCTATAAAAGGATATAGTAGGACTTTTCCCTTGTAAACCTAATTTTGTTATCATGATGAAATGAGAGAATGTGAGTGAAAGTGAAAGTGAAACTCACTCAAATCCCATAAAATTGAGCTATTTTGATGTCATATTTTTATTATTTATGATAATATTACTTCTGATGTACTGCTGATATTCTTTATTGATACAGTATCTCCTAAATACTAAAGTATAAGGTACTAAGATTCTGTTCCCCTTTAATTAAGAATTTACTGGTGTCCTCTTCAGTAGAAAAGATAAAATTAATCAAGAAATATTCAATTAAACTGTCAGAGAGATTTTGACCTGCAATTAAAAATATTTAGGCAATTGCTGTCATCAAAAGCAGAAAAAAAAAGAGGAAGAGAAGGAGAAGAAATCTATTCACATATATAGTCATCAAGCTAAGATTGAATTCTGTAATTGAATGGAAGGTACTGTAGGCCAGAGCACAAAGCACTATGATAAACTTGGAGTTGAGCTTAAAAGATGGCATATAAATAATTATCTTCAAACTTACAACTGTTTTTTAATGGAAAAAATGAACTGATTGAATTAGCCTCAGTTGTAGGATATATTAAACTACAGTCTTTCATACATATAGGATACATTCATAAAAGTCAGCAAGTTAACATTTTGATAATGGAAACATGATATGACTTTGAAAAACAACATTTGTAACATGAGGGACAATGTGCTCAATAGTAAGCCACAGTCCAACAAAAGACAACAAGAGAAATTGAAATAGAGAAGCTGATTACAAGTCCTAAAGGAAGTACATGCCAGACCTCAAGGGGTGACCCTCAGGAGGTTACATGGTGAGGTCAAGGTAGGCAAGGGAACAGGCAGAGAGAGACAGACCTGGGGCACATGCCTTTATTAGGTCCACAAGTGAAGTGTGTTTGGGTTCCTGGGCTAAGACTGGATTGGTCAATTCAAACCAAAAGGAATGTGGTCTTGGTAGTCTCCTGCAGGGTCTTATCTAAGTGGTGTATAATGAGAAGGCCTGGGAGGTGGGGAAGACTGTTCATTACAAGGGCTATTGGGAAAGTCATTTAAGAAATGTACATTTACTTGTGACTCTGTGGACTGTTACCCAGGATTTCAGCTTGCATGATGGAGTTCTCATCAATTTAAGGTCCCTACAGGCCACTTGGTCAGACAAAATGGATACCTTAGGAGCAATACCGTAGAATAGCTGAGCATTAGACAGAACAAAACCCAGTTTCAAAGTTGGTGATATTAGCAGTTCTCGCTAATGGATTAAGAAAGATTTCATAAACCAAAAGTATTTTATATGTGACTGATACTAGAGTGAAACATGCTTTCTGATGAAGGAAAATTAAAAACTTGCTATATAACTTGCTTAAAGGCAGGGATTTACTAATGCTGATGGAGACTTCTTGAGTGAGGTAGGATAACAGTGGTAAGGAAGAACAGCTCTTGGGAAACCTTGTGATCCAAAAGTACAACTGGCATGTTTTCTCATGAGACACCGTTTAGCCTGCCAAGAGAGCGTGTTAACACAAAATGCTGAAGACACATTTATGATCCAAGCTAACACTACATCCAGAGGGCAGCCTGGTATTTTGTCGACCCCTGTGTACCTATGGAGTATATCCAGAAAGCAATGAGTGTCAGTAGTCTTGACTGGTAAGTATGTGAACCAAAATGCTGAACTGTTCCATTAGGACCTGCCATAAGCAACTGAAGTGACAGTGAAGAAGCACAGGAATATAGATCATTAATAGTGATAATCCCACAGGTTATCCAGATGGTTATTAAAGCAAGTACAGTGATGTGTGGGGCAAGGGGTATATGTAAGTAATTACTCTCCCCTCAGTGTAGCTATAAACAACTTCTCTAAAAAGTAAAGTCTAAATTTTAAAATTAGATATTGAATTGCTTCTTACTGGAATTGACTCAGTGATCCAGTATAGAAGATCTGTAATGCAAAATGAGCCCAAAGCACTTCAAACAGTGTTTTCCTAAATATGATCTATTTCAACTGATTTTGTTATAAATATTATCTGTCTTTACTTGCTTGTGTCCTTTTCTAACAGATATTTGGAGAGCTGGTCAAATATAAACTGTGTGACTAAGCAACTTCTGTAACACAAACATTCTGGCATACACTGCTGATGATCTCCAGACCAAATCAATACTTTAATAATTTATAATAAGTAACTAGCCTAAAATGCATGTACAAACAAAAGTACCACAGTTCTGAGATTTAAAAATGAAGTGCTCATTAAAACTATTCACTAAAAGTCTTTAATATTGTTACAGCTGCAGGTTCAGAACAATTGTTGGAAAACCAAGGAGGTTCATAATATAATTTGGCAACAGCCATAATTAATAGGCAAGCTGCTTTTTTATTGTCTCCTCCTTTAAAAATGTCAGATTTTATTGAATGTAATCAACGGGAATGCAAATGTCATCCTAACAACATCTTGAATAAAGAGAAGGTCAAAGAAGCACAATCGTCAATCTTTAATATTTCAAATATAAAGCATTTAGGGAATTTGAAATGTTAGACTTCAGATGTTCTCTGTTCATGACAACATTATCAATGAGGGAGGAATGTGGAAACACAGTCATATATTATCCTGACAAAGATTGTAACTACAGTGGAAAAGGGAACATTTTCCATTCTACTTATTTCTGTATCTTTTAAAATTGTTGTTCCAAAATGGCAGAGCACAAATGAAAATGAGAACCTGAAATACTGTATTAAAAGTAGATTGTAGTTAATACGTCAGACAAAAACATATACCTTCATTTGGGCATGGACAGCATTTTTTCAACTTTTTATTTTGATCTAATTTTAAATTTATAGAAGAATCACAAAAATGTGGAGATTTCTGTTTACCCTTCAGCCATCCTACCCTTATGGTAGCTTTTTACACAACAATAGAAGCTTTATCATAATCAAATTATTAATTTGGGATAATACTGATCAAAGTGCAGAAGTTTTGGCTCTTACAAGCTTGTTCACATTACATTTTTGTCTTTTTTTTTTTTTTTGCATCTTGAAGGTAAATGATGAGATACTGTGTAGAGTGTATCTCAATTTGTTTTTTTTCATGAATTTTTTATGATTAAAGTGGAAGTGTTAGTCACTCAGTTGTGTCCAACTCTTTGTGACCCCATGGACTGCGGCCCACCAGGCTTCTTTGTCCTTAGAATTCTCTAGGCAAGAATACTGGAGTGGGCAGTCATTCCCTTCTTCAGGGGATCTTCCCAATTCAGGGATCAAACCTGCATCTCCTGCATTGCAGGCAGATTCTTTACCATCTGAGCTACCAGAGAAGCCTGATTAAATAAAGGTTACGCATAGTTGGGAAGGATACCAGAGAAGTGATATGCCCTTCTTATTTCTCAAATTAGGGAGCATAATGATATCAACATTCATTACTGATAATATTAACCATCACCATGTGAATAAAGTGGAATATTTCAGCATTCTCTGAATGTCAGCTTACCACATTTCCTTTTGTAATAACTAAATGTTTTGAGGGAGATACTTTGAAATTATGCAAATATCCTGTTTCTATTTAAAATCTCACCATTTTAGTATCCGTAGTAGTGTTCTTATGGCAATTTTCTATATCCCTCTTTCTTTCTCCATTTAATCATTAGAATTCATTTATAAGGATTATCAGTTTATAATCCATTTATTACTTATCCCTTAGTTATTTGACTTCAGCATTGATTTGAATTGGTATAGGTTTGTGGATATTTACCTCTGGTGGCTCAGACAGTAAATAATCCACTGCAATGCAGAAGACTAGTGTTTGATCCCTGGGTCAGGAAAATCACCTGCAGCAAGAAATGGCAGCCCACTCTAGTATTCTTGCCTGTGAAATCCCATGGACCAGGGAGCCTGGCAGGCTATAGTCCATAGTGGTCTTAAAGAGTAGGACACGACTAAGCAACTAAGCACATAAAACAGCATGCATTTTATTTTAGATTATAATCCAGTACTGTTGGTACTTATTTTGTGGCTCAAGCCATTCCAACTTCAGGCATTTGAAACTTTTCCCCTAGTTTTATTGAGTTATAATTGGCATATGATATCTGTGCCCTTTTAATTTATCATTACCAACCCACCACCCGCCCCCAAAACAAACATTTTTTTAGCACTTTCTAGCAACACAAGAGGCTCCACGTTCATCTTATACTTCCCTTGCTCTAGTTCTGAATTTTTTGATTGCAGTATGATATTTAGACACTGAGATTTGGGAACAGATAGGTTTGTTGCTATGGCAGTGTCACTGATTCTTACTTTTCTTAGTGAATTGAGCTAGGAAATACATGTGTATGTGCATACAAGAACCTAGACATACATACACTTATGCATACACTCACACAGACCGGGTGTGAGTGTAAAATAAACAAATTTGTTTGTTTGTCTGGATATATATTTTAATAATATTTTCAGGAATCAGTATTGACATCTTTACCTTAAATTCAGCATTCCAGTGTTCAATCCAGTCTTTGCCCTTTTTCTTATAACTTCTTTTTCCTGCAGTGAGAGATCTGTGCATTCTTGTCTGTCCTGCATTTACTTACATTTTCCAACATGTTTTATACATAAAGTAGCTTCACAGATTCCTAAACCATACCCCTGTTTGAAACAAATTTGCCCAGCAGAATACCCATGCAGTTATTTTTGTTTTTGTCTTTACAATATCCAATCAGAACGTTTTTTTTTTTTCCATTACGTAGGTTAGCTACTTTCTTCCCCATACTCTTCAGTGTAGTATTTGATTCACAGAAAAACAGTTTGAGTCATTTGTGACAGATTATGTTTCACTTTCCCCCCACATCTTAGTTGCTATTTTAAAATCTAGAATAGAGTAAGTCTCATCCTTTTGCAGTGTATTTTTCTGTCAGTGTATTTTTCTGCATAGAGTTATGTAGTCATGAGCATACTTGCATAAGCATACTACATAAGCTACTGGTGTATTGACCCCCAAGTTCCCTATGCTACCTCTCTGTGCAGTACTTTCTCCTTTCAGTCCTTTGCAATCACTTGTATTTCCTGAGCTCTGCCTTTTGTAGAGTTTCATAGAAGTGGAATCACATGACATGAAACTTCAGATAGCCTTTCGCTTGAGAAATGCACTAGGATTCATCCATGTTGTTCAGTTCAGTCGCTCAGTCGTGTCCAACTCTGCAACCCCATGAATGCAGCACGCCAGGCCTCCCTGTCCATCACCAAATCCTGGAGTTCACCCAAACTCATGTGCATCCAGTTTGTGGTGCCATCCAGCCATCTCATCCTCTGTCATCCCTGTCTCCTCCTGCCCCCAATCCCTTCCAGCATCAGGGTCTTTTCCAATGAGTCAGCTCTTCGCATGAGGTGGCCAAAGTACTGGAGTTTCAGCCTCAGCATCAGTCCTTCCAAAGAATACCCAGGACTGATCTCCTTTAGGATGGACTGGTTGAATCTCCTTGTAGTCCAAGGGACTCTCAAGAGTCTTCAACAACACAGTTCAAAAGCATCAATTCTTTAGCACTCAGCCTTCTTCACAGTCCAACTCTCACATCCACACATGACCACTAGAAAAACCATAGCCTTGACTAGACAGACCTTTGTTGGCAAAGTAATGTCTCTGCTTTTCAGTATGCTATCTAGGTTGGTCACAACTTTCCTTCCAAGGAGTAAGCGTCTTTTAATTTCATGGTGGCAATCACCATTTGCAGTGATTTTGGAGCCCCCCAAAATAAAGTCTGACACTGAATCCACCGTTTCCCAGCTATTTCCCGTGAAGTGATGGGACTGGATGCCATGATCTTCGTTTTCTGAATGTTGAGCTTTAAGCCAACTTTTTCACTCCTCTCTTTCACTTTCATCAATAGACTTTTTAGTTCCTCTTCACTTTCTGCCATAAGGGTGGTGTCATCTGCATATCTGAGGTTGTTGATATTTCTCCTGGCAATCTTGATTCCCGCTTGTGCTTTTTCCAGCCCAGCGATTCTCATGATATACTCCGCATATAAGTTAAATAAGCAGGGAACATGTCTCAATTGTTGGTTCCTGCTTGTTTTTCAAGTAACATTTCCTTGTATAGCATGCCTTTCTGTGTTTACCACTTGAGGAACGTTTGAGTTGTTCCCAGTTTGGGGAAATTACAAATAAAGGTGCTATTTAGTTTAGTCATATTTGAATCTTTGCACTCTTTAAATATTTGTGTTGTGATGGTAAAACTGCATTCTAAAACTTTTTCAGTGAAAGAGAAAACTTTGAATGAGGGCTTTTATTTGTGTTTGTGAACAGATTTCAGAACTACTCAATCAAATTTATAAACTTTGTGTCCCTTTTACATCTTTTATGAAAATATAATTTAAGAACCAACTAAGATTTGAGCTTCCATGGTACTATTTAATTTTCTTAAGAAATATTGACAGTGTTGTAAAAGATTATTGAAAATAATATTCATACTGATTTTATTAACTCTAGTAATAATAATTAGGTTTTAATCATGTAGCTACTGTGTAAAGTCTGAATTCTTTATACAAATCTGTACTGGTATTTAAAGTAGTTCAGATTCCTTGTGTATAATTTGAACTAATTATTTCAGAAAGTTAAATTACTTTGTAAAACCTATTTCATTCCAATTTCCCAAACTATTTTGGGAACAGGGAAGATAAGCTTTGTCTTCAAAAACTTGTTCACTATCAATCCTTTTTCTCCTAAACTGCATTTGAGAAATAAAGATTTTTTAAAAGCTGGCTACTGTTTCACAATGGAGCTGTTTAATAACCTTACAAATTATACTGATTGAATGGTTACAAGACCGAGAACTAAGGAAAGATAATTATAATAATCCTTCCTTTGTCTAGACACACTGGTGTTTTTATTTCATAAATGAAATTTTTCCTTGATTAACATTGTAAAAAGTTAAATGCCTTGCAGGAGCTAACATTTGTCAACTTCAGTTAAACTTCAGCATGACTTCTGTGTTAAGGACATTCCTAGAAAATATTTATGCACATACACAAACACATATACACACATATGTATTTTTTACCAACTTCATAATTCTTGTGTTGCTCTCATTAATTTTTATGTGATAAAAAATTTAGTAAATTTTTGTGCTTTTTGGCATTTTTACTTTTAAACTGGGTAAGAATCTATGAGTTTTAATGTTATTTAAAATCATTAATTATAGTATTTATTTGATATAAACTTAAAAATAGATGAAAGTTTTTAGATTATACCAAATTACTGATGGATTCTTTTAATTTTGTGTAAAGTGAAATAATAATACATTATATAATGGAGACTTACTATATATTGGAGAATTTCTATTTTACATCATTTTCAAAATTGGGCCAATTATTTTTCTTTAAAGATCTATTATTATTAAACTACCTTTGAGTGTTGGGGGAAATATTATATGAGTTCTGTAAGTGTCCCAAAGATTTATAATACAATCATTTAATTTCTTATAAATTATAAAGTTTGATATATTGAGCAAAATTTAGCCTAGGACTTTCCCCTTAAATGGATGTATTTATATTTACATATTTATATATATTTCATTTCAACTAAAACTGAACAATGCTTGAAGCTCATATAATCTGAGAAATAAGAGTATATGTTTTTAAATAATTGACACCAAAAAATAGGGATAAAAATAATTGCCACTGACAAGAGATTAGAATAATAAATTTACTCTAAAATACTATTAAATTATGAGTTCATTTCATAATTAGCAGTTCAATCACATGGCAAGCTCAATTCACATTCCTGTCAAGCTATCTGTACTGTTTTTTCTTTTTAAATATTATTGTCAATATTTAAACCAAACACTGCTAATGTTATTGGTATTCTTAAAATATTTAGTCAGTAATAATCTCCTCACATACTTTATTATTGTGAATAATGAGTTACAGCAATTATAATCGATAATCACATGCTGACATATCTAGATGGTGTACTTAACTTCATTGGATGCTCTGCTTGAATAACAAAAGTAACTGTATAAGCTCTTGATTGGAAGCACTATTAAATTTTGCAGTGTTCACATTACTCTGTTATCTAATAACTAATAGAGAAAACTGAAGATTAATTCTGCTGCCTAAAAATACTATTTTATATTAAATGGCTCAAAATATTGTAACATAAGCTAATATGAATAGAAATGATTTTGCGAATATTTATAAACTCATTTGATGTTCTTTTAAAATGGTGTATGTTGAGAATAAGTACTGTAAAGAAAAAGCATAATAATTTCCTTCACACTTTAGCCTCAGAGTTTCGTTTTTTGCTATTCTTTTCTGCCTCTTTAATTGCACTGGTAGGTGGTCCCTGCCGTTTCGCTAGGTTTCATACAAATAATATGAAAGTTGGCAAATTGTTTTTATAATTATAGGGTATCTGTCAAATATCCTCGTCAGCACCATTTGAGGTCTTCTGTTCTTAGCCCAAATGATTTACAACTTAGAATGTTCCTTATTCTTGTCATCTTAAAACTTTGGCCAAATTTCTTGATAACTGACTAAAATGGTCTCAAATTCATGAGTTCTTTTTTCTGTTGAGCTCTTTGAGCTTCATTATTCCTAATTCAAAAACTACATTTTCTTATTTTTAAGAAAAGTAAAATCATTTTGAGAATGCTAAAAAAATCTGATTGTAGATTCTTATAATAGGTAAGACAAACATACATTCTGGGATGAAAATGATAATCTTAAAGTTTTTAATTTTTCAATTTCCTGAATTTTTCTGAATAAGCAAATGTTACTTATATTTTTGTACATGATCATATGTTTCCTGAATTCAGTGATTATATATTCATATACTGGAAACTTTTACTATATGGCTGGTGTCTTTCCTAAATAAACACATTATATGGCATCTTTTTGCTTTCATTTCTGATATACAAGTCTTGATCATTTGATTTTCAGTTGTAGGTTCTTGTTTGTTTATTTTTTGGTTGTGTGGCTCCACATGTGGGATCTTAGTTCCCTGACCAGGGATTGAACCCACACCCCTGCACTGGAAGCTCGACATCTTAACCACTGAACCACTAGGGAAGTCCCAGGTTTATGTTATTTTGATGGACTTCTAGTATTCCTTATTTTTCTGTAACTTTGAGTGCCAGCACACTAAAATCCGTTACCATCCCACTTCCCCTTTGGAGCAATAGAGAAGCATAGTTAATTGCTTTTTTCTAAAAAATTGCCCTTCAGTAGAGAGGCAGCCATAGTGGCAGCCTCAGGGCAGACATGCAGAATACATAAAGATTTCCTTTTGGACAATACAACTTCGGATTTGAATGTTGTTGTTTGTCAGTTGCCAAGTCATGTCCAACTCTTCACGACCTGTGGAATGCAGCAAGCCAGGCTGCCCTGTCCCCCACCACCTCCTGGAGTTTGCCCAAGTTCATGTCCAATGAATCAGTGATGCCATCCAAATATCTCATCCTCTTGCCCTCTTTCCTTCTGCCTTCAATCTTTCCCAACATCACGGTCTTTTCCAATGAATCAGCTGTTTGTATCAGGTGGCCAAAATATTGGAGCTTCAGCATCAGTCCTTCCAAAGAGTATTCAGGGTTGATGAACCTTAAGATTGACTGGTTTGATTGCCTTGCTTTTCAAGGGACTTTCAGGAGTCTTCTCCAGTACCACAGTTGGAAAGCATCAATTCTTCGGCACTCTGTCTTCTTTATTGTCCCACTCTCACATCTGTACATGCCTATTGGAAAGAACATAGCTTTGACTATATGGACCATTTTTCGGGAAAGTGATGTCTTTGCTTTTTAACGCTGTCTAGGGTTGTCCTAGCTTTCCTGCCAAGAAGCAATCATCTAATTTCATGGCTGTGGTCACCATCTGCAGTGACTTTAGAGCCCAAGAAGAGAAAGCGTGTCACTGCTTCTGCCTTTTCCCCTTCTTTTTGTCATGACATGATGGGACCAGATGCCATGATCTTAGTTTTTTTAATATTCTATTTTAAGTATGCTTTTTCACTCTCCTCCCTTTAGCCTCATCAAGAGGCTCTTTAATTCCTCTTCACTTTCTGGTATTAGAGTGGTATCATCTGCATATCTGAGGTGGTTGATATTTTCACTGCCAATCTTGATTCCAGCTTGTAACTCATCCAGCCTGGCACTTTGCATGATTTTCTCTGCGTATAAATTAAATAAACGGGGTTACAATAAACAGACTTGTCAAACTCCTTTCTCAATCCTGAACCAGTCAGTTGTTCCATACAGGGTTCTAACTGTTGCTTCTTGACCCACATACAGGTTTCCCAGGAGACAGATAAGGCAGTCTGGTATTCCCATCTCTTGAAGTGTTTTTCACAGTTTGACTACCTCAGGAATAAGATGGCAGAGGAGTAGGTGGACATGGAGTACATCTCTCTGCCCGGATACATCAGGAATACACCTTCAGACACAGAAGTGCATGCAGAACACCAGCTGAGAGCAGACAGGAGTAGATGACCAGCGGAAAAGAATATATAGAACCACATAAAACTCAGTAGGATGAGGGAAATAGGGGGAAAAGCAGGAGCATTAGTAGGAATGGCCCTGCCCTTGGTGGGTAAGGGAACTGAAGCAGGGGTCCAATCCCCACATTCGGGCAATTGTCTGAGTCAGAGGAGAAACATTTAAGGCTGAGAGTGAAAGAGCTGATCTCTGGCAGCCTAAATACAATTAGAATCAGGCAGTCCTTGCCATAGCCATAAATACCCTGAACAGGAATGCAGAACCCTTGGAAGGTACCGAAGCTGGGAGCTGGAGTTTCGGGATTGCCCTGAGCAATCCCAGGGCAAGGATACTGTTGACTGTGCAGAGATGGGTCAAGCGGATGTGAGGCAGGAGATTGTGGTGGGAAATACCTGTGGAGGAAGCTGGGCAGTCATGGAAGTAAGGTGATACTGCTGAGTCACACATAGTGGGTGGAGCCATCACCTTCACCTCTCTCTCCCCACATGCCAGCATTGACAGCTGAACAGTAGAGAGGCTGGCCCATCAAATCCCTAGTGCACTGAACTACACAGTAAGACCCCACCCAGGGTACTCCTTTAAGTGACCAATGTGCTGATCTACAGAGTAGGACCCCACCCAAGGGGGGCCCCTCTATGTGCCTGACACTCTGAACAACAGAAGGACACCAGGCAAGGGAGCCCTCTAAGTGCCTGAATAGGCAGAGCTACAGAGAAATGCTGGCCAAAGAGGCCTTCTGATTGCCAGCTATAAGAGACTCGAAAAAAGATGGTGATAGGGCCGTAACTCCTACGGCAGAGGCAGTCCAAGTCCCTGCACACTTGGTGCCACCAGGGTACCCACTAGCCAAGCAGTTGCACTACTTTCATGCTCAGCTCTCACTGGGGCAAAGCTGCCACAGACAAAAAAAAATATCTTGTGTCTGTGCGTTCAGGGTTGCTTCAGTCATGTCCAATTCTTTGCGACTCTGTAGACTGTGGCCTGGCAGGCTTCTGTGTCAAGGAGGGCAGTCTCCAGGCAAGAATACTGGAGCATGGTGGCCAATGCTGGTTGGCATATCCTTCTGGAACATTATATATCCTGCTGCCCTAGGTACCAACTCCCCGTGAATACCTGGTGCTGCCAGAATCCCTGCAACCCAAGCAGCTGCACCACCTCCACAGCTGTCCCTCACAAAGGCAAACCCCAGTGGATGACCAACATGCATAGGCGGAAATAAAACCACAACTGAAACCCAGGGGCAGTTGACCCAGAAGGCAACCTCAGGAGTGAACCCCAGTGGAAAATTCACATGCAGAGGTGGGAATAAAACTACAATAGAAACCAAGGGGCAGTGTGGCTAAGGAAGACCCAAAACATTCCCACCAGCTGTACAAGCTGCAGATTAAATCCACACACTCAACTGGGCCGATTCTGTGTCTATGGAACATATAAAAGGACACTGAGAGCTCCTACAAAAGAAAATACACTAGTTCTGATAGTTGTGGATCTTGGAGGCAAACACACACTGGAGTAGGACCAGATTAGAATCTGAGCTCCCCCCAACAGTGGGTCCAGACGTCAGCAGAGTGTTGGGGGCATCCTAGGGAGGTGAGGTGGACTGACTCCAACAGAGGGAAAGGACTCTGACAGCAGTGACTCAAGAAAAACATTTATTATTCTTGTAGTTTGATGTGTTCTGTAGATTATTTTTGATTTTTTTTCTTTTCTTTTTTTTCCGTTTTCCCCCCTCTTCTGTTGTAGTTGTTGATTTTATTGGCACTATGAAATCTAATGAAGCTTTTGAGCTTTTTATTCCCCTCCTCAGTCACATTTTTTATAGTTGTTAAAAACCTCTGCCTCTATATTGGGCTTTTGCAGTTTTGTGAATTTTCCTTTTTTTTTTTCTATTTTCTCTTTTTTAATTTTAGTTTTTAGACCTATTATTTTTTATACATTTATTTCTTTGTTTGCTTTTCCTACTGTTCTTTTCTCCTTGCAATTAATCTTTAAAGTATATAAATCTTCTTAATCTACGTCTATTTAATTTTGCATATCTACTTTTTCTTTCTTTTCATCTCAACATATTTGTTAGTTTTATTTTCATAACTTTATTTCATAATTGGCACCTTGGTTTCATTTTGTTTTCCAGTTTGTGCTTTGCTTAGTTTTGTTCTTAACTGGTATATATAATTTTTGGCTTCTTTTCCTCTGGGTAAATATATTGTACTTTTTTTGCACTGTTTGGATTTTGCTTATGGATGTATATGTATATGGGTATATTAAGTCACACTTTTTATTGTTATAAATCCCTGCTTCTGTGTTGGGCTTTGCAGTTCTGTGGAGTTTTCCTTTTTCCTTCCTTCTTTCTTTTCTTAAATTTTATCTTTATAATTTTAATTTTTAATTTTTTAAAACTATTATAATTTTTCTACAGTTATTCCTTTGTTTTCCTTTCCAACTGTTCTTTTCCCCTTGCAGTTAATCTTTATATAAATATTCTTAATCTACCTCTATTTAATTTTGCACATCTATTCTTTCTTTTTTTCCAGTCTTCTCAACGTATTTGCTAGTTTTGTTTTCATTGCTTTATTCCTCACTTGGCACCTTGCTTTAGTTTTGTTTTACAGTTTGTGCCTTAGTTAATTTTGTTCTTGTATATAATTTTTGATTTCCTTTGTTCTCTGGGTAAATCTACTCTACTTTATTTTTGTTGGACTGTTTTGGCTTTGCTTGTGTGTATATATATATATATATATATATGTCAGAGAAGGCGATGGCACCCCACTCCAGTACTCTTGCCTGGAAAATCCCATGGACAGAGGAGCCTGGTAGGCTGCAGTCCATGGGGTTGCAAAGAGTTGGACATGACTGAGCGACTTCCCTTTCAATTTTTACTTTCATACATTGGAGAAGGAAATGGCAAGCCACTCCAGTGTTCTTGCCTGGAGAATCCCAGGGACGGGGGAACCTGGTGGGCTGCCATCTATGGGGTCACAGAGAGCCGGACACGACTGAAGTGACTTAGCAGCAGCATATATATATGTATATGGGGCCTTCCCTGGTGGCTCAGAGGGTAAAGTGTCTGCCTGCAATGCAGGAGACCTGCGTTTGATCCCTGGATAAGGAAGATCCCCTGGAGAAGGAAATGGCAACCCACTCCAGTACTCTTGCCTGGAAAAATCCCATGGACAGAGAAGCCTGGTAGACTACAGTCCATGGGATCGCGAAGAGTTGGACACGACTGAACGTATATATGTATATTCCATTATTTTATTTATTATTTGCCTGATTTTGTAACTGCCATTTGTCTGGGATTCATCTTTGGTTTCTCCATTTGGGGTATTTGTTTTAATCTCACTTAATGCCATAACAAACCACTTGTGGAATCTTTGTTCCTGACCAAGGATGAGGCCCTGAGCCTTTGGAGTGGGACTGATTCCAAGACCATAGAATACCAGAGAACTAACCCTAGGCAGTATCAGATAGTGAGAACTCACACTAAGGAAACCACTTGAATACAGACCCAGCATCAAGGAACCACCAGTAGCACCCTGTACAGGATGCCTCAACTAAACAACAAACAAAACAAAAATACAAACCCAATCATCAGTAGACAGGATTACCACCTCACCCACCCTTGCCCATCAAAGGAAAAACAAACAAAACTCAACACACATCTCACTCTATACAAAGCAGCTTGTGCAAACCACTGGACAAAACTTAGGAGAGCAGAAACCAAAAGGAAGAAAGAATTAAACCCTGAAGCCTGGGAAAAGGAGACCTCAAATACAATAAGTTAAAAAAAAAAAAAGTGAAAAGGCAGAGGAATACTACTCAAATGAAGGAACAAACCAGAATCAAAGAAGTCCAAATAAATGAAGAGAAAATGGGAAAACTGCCTGAAAAACAATTCAGAATAATGATAGTAGAGATGATCAAAAACTTTGAAAACAAAATGGAGAAAATGCAAGAATAAATTAATGGAAACCTTAAGAAGAATTAAAGAATAAACATGCAGAGACAAACAACACAATTACTGAAGTTAAAATTTCTCTACAAGAAATCAATAGCAGGCTATCTGAAGCAGAAATATGAATCAGTGAACTGGAACATAAAATGATGGAAATAACTTCTAAAGAGCAGTATTAAGTAAAAAGAATGAAAAGAACTGAGGATACTCTCAGAGAACTCTGGGACAATATCAAACACACCAACATTTGAGTTATAGGGGTCCTAGAAAAAGTTATGACCAACCTAGATAGCATATTCAAAAGAAGAGACATTACTTTGCCAACTAAGGTCTGTCTAGTCAAGGGTTTGGTTTTTCCAGTAGTCATGTATGGATGTGAGAGTTGGACTGTGAAGAAGGCTGAGCACCAAAAAATTGATGCTTTTTTTTTTTTAATTCATTCTTTTTTTTTTTTTTACATGTGTTCCCAAACATGAACCCCCCTCCCACCTCCCTCCCCATAACATCTCTCTGGGTCATCCCCATGCACCAGCCCCAAGCATGCTGTATCCTGCATCAGACATAGACTAGCGATTCAATTCTTACATGATAGTATACATGATAGAATGCCATTCTCCCATATCATCCCACCCTCTCCCTCTCCCTCTGAGTCCAAAAGTCCGTTATACACAGCTGCGTCTTTTTTCCTGTCTTGCATACAGGGTCGTCATTGCCATCTTTCTAAATTCCGTATATATGTGTTAGTATACTGTATTGGTGTTTTTCTTTCTGGCTTACTTCACTCTGTATAATCGGCTCCAGTTTCATCCATCTCATCAGAACTGATTCAAATGAATTCTTTTTAACGGCTGAGTAATACTCCATTGTGTATATGTACCACAGCTTTCTTATCCATTCATCTGCTGATGGACATCTAGGTTGCTTCCGTGTCCTGGCTATTATAAACAGTGCTGCGATGAACATTGGGGTACATGTGTCTTTCAATTCTGGCTTCCTCGGTGTGTATGCCCAGCAGTGGGATTGCTGGGTCATAAGGGAGTTCTATTTGCAATTTTTTAAGGAATCTCCATACTGTTCTCCATAGTGGCTGTACTAGTTTGCATTCCCACCAACAGTGTAGGAGGGTTCCCTTTTCTCCACACCCTCTCCAGCATTTATTGCTTGCAGATTTTTGGATCGCAGCCATTCTGACTGGTGTGAAGTGGTACCTCATTGTGGTTTTGATTTGCATTTCTCTGATAATGAGTGATGTTGAGCATCTTTTCATGTGTTTGTTAGCCATCCGTATGTCTTCTTTAGAGAAATGTCTATTTAGTTCTTTGGCCCATTTTTTGATTGGGTCGTTTATTTTTCTGGACTTGAGCTGCATAAGTTGCTTGTATATTTTTGAGATTAGTTGTTTGTCAGTTGCTTCATTTGCTATTATTTTCTCCCATTCAGAAGGCTGTCTTTTCACCTTGCTGATATTTTCCTTTGTTGTGCAGAAGCTTTTAATTTTAATTAGATCCCATTTGTTTATTTTTGCTTTTATTTCCAGAGTTCTGGGAGGTGGATCATAGAGGATCCTGCTGTGATTTATGTCGGAGAGTGTTTTGCCTATGTTCTCCTCTAGGAGTTTTATAGTTTCTGGTCTTACATTTAGATCTTTAATCCATTTTGAGTTTATTTTTGTGTGCGGTGTTAGAAAGTGATCTAGTTTCATTCTTTTACAAGTGGTTGACCAGTTTTCCCAGCACCACTTGTTAAAGAGATTGTCTTTACTCCATTGTATATTCTTGCCTCTTTTGTCAAAGATAAGGTGTCCATATGTGTGTGGATTTATCTCTGGGCTTTCTATTTTGTTCCATTGATCTATATGTCTGTCTTTGTGCCAGTACCATACTGTTTTGATGACTGTGGCTTTGTAGTAGAGCCTGAAGTCAGGCAAGTTGATTCCTCCAGTTCCATTCTTCTTTCTCAAGATTGCTTTGGCAATTCGAGGTTTTTTGTATTTCCATACAAATCTTGAAATTATTTGTTCTAGTTCTGTGAAAAATAAGGCTGGTAGCTTGATAGGGATTGCATTGAATTTGTAAATTGCTTTGGGTAGTATACTCATTTTCACTATATTGATTCTTCCGATCCATGAACATGGTATATTTCTCCATCTATTAGTGTCCTCTTTGATTTCTTTCATCAGTGTTTTATAGTTTTCTATATATAGGTCTTTAGTTTCTTTGGGTAGATATATTCCTAAGTAATTTATTCTTTTCGTTGCAATGGTGAATGGAATTGTTTCCTTAATTTCTTTTTCTACTTTCTCATTATTGGTGTATAGGAATGCAAGGGATTTCTGTGTGTTGATTTTATATCCTGCAACTTTACTATATTCATTGATGAGCTCTAGTAATTTTCTGGTGGAGTCTTTAGGGTTTTCCATGTAGAGAATCATATCATCTGCAAACAGTGAGAGTTTTACTTCTTCTTTTCCAATTTGGATTCCTTTTATTTCTTTTTCTGCTCTGATTGCTGTGGCCAAAACTTCCAGAACTATGTTGAATAGTAGTGGTGAAAGTGGACACCCTTGTCTTGTTCCTGACTTTAGGGGAAATGCTTTCAGTTTTTCACCATTGAGGATAATGTTTGCTGTGGGTTTGTCATATATAGCTTTTATTATGTTGAGGTATGTTCCTTCTATTCCTGCTCTCTGGAGAGTTTTTATCATAAATGGATGTTGAATTTTGTCAAAGGCCTTCCCTGCATCTATTAAGATAATCATATGGTTTTTATTTTTCAATTTGTTAATGTGGTGAATTACATTGATTGATTTGCAGATATTGAAGAATCCTTGCATCCCTGGGATAAAGCCCACTTGGTCATGGTGTATGATCTCTTTTATGTGTTGTTGGATTCTGATTGCTAGAATTTTGTTGAGGATTTTTGCATCTATGTTCATTAGTGATATTGGCCTGTAGTTTTCTTTTTTTGTGACATCTTTGTCAGGTTTTGGTATTAGGGTGATGGTGGCCTCATAGAATGAGTTTGGAAGTTTACCTTCCTCTGCAATTTTCTGGAAGAGTTTGAGTAGGATAGGTGTTAGCTCTTCTCAAAATTTTTGGTAGAATTCAGCTGTGAAGCCGTCTGGACCTGGGCTTTTGTTTCCTGGAAGATTTCTGATTACAGTTTCAATTTCCATGCTTGTGATGGGTCTGTTAAGATTTTCTATTTCTTCCTGGTTCAGTTTTGGAAAATTGTACTTCTCTAAGAATTTGTCCATTTCTTCCACATTGTCCATTTTATTGGCATACAACTGCTGATAGTAGTCTCTTATGATCCTTTGTATTTCTGTGTTGTCTGTTGTGATCTCTCCATTTTCATCTCTAATTTTATTGATTTGATTTTTCTCTCTTTGCTTCTTGATGAGTCTGGCTAGTGATTTGTCAATTTTATTTATCCTTTCAAAGAACTGGCTTTTGGCTTTGTTGATTTTTGCTATGGTCTCTTTTGTTTCTTTTGCATTTATTTCTGCCCTAATTTTTAAGATTTCTTTCCTTCTACTAACTCTGGGGTTCTCCAATTCTTCCTTTTCTAGTTGCTTTAGTTGTAGAGTTAGGTTATTTATTTGACTTTTTTTTTGTTTCTTGAGGTATGCCTGTATTGCTATGAACTTTCCTCTTAGCACTGCTTTTATAGTGTTCCACAGGTTTTGGGTTGTTGTGTTTTCATTTTCACTAGTTTCTATGCATATTTTGATTTCTTTTTTGATTTCTTCTGTGATTTGTTGGTTATTCAGAAGTGTGTTGTTCAACCTCCATATGTTGGAATTTTTAGTAGTTTTTCTCCTGTAATTGAGATCTAATCTTAATGCATTATGGTCAGAAAAGATGCTTGGAATGATTTCGATTTTTTTGAATTTATCAGGTTTAGATTTATGGCCCAGGATGTGATCTATCCTGGAGAAGGTTCCATGAGCACTTGAAAAAAAGGTGAAATTCATTGTTTTGGGGTGAAATGTCCTATGGATATCAATTAGGTCTAATTGATCTAATGTATCATTTAAAGTTTGTGTTTCTTTGTTAATTTTCTGTTTAGTTGATCTGTCCATAGGTGTGAGTGGGGTATAAAGTCTCCCACTATTATTGTGTTATTGTTGATTTCCTCTTTCATACTTGTTAGCATTTGTCTTACATATTGTGGTGCTCCTATGTTGGGTGCATATATATTTATAATTGTTATATCTTCTTCTTGGATTGATCCTTTGATCATTATGTAGTGGCCTTCTTTGTCTCTTTTCACAGCCTTTGTTTTAATGTCTATTTTATCGGATATGAGTATTGCCACTCCTGCTTTCTTTTGGTCTCTATTTGCATGGTATATCTTTTTCCAGCCCTTCACTTTCAGTCTGTATGTGTCCCTTGTTTTGAGGTGGGTCTCTTGTAAGCAGCATATAGAGGGGTCTTGTTTTTGTATCCATTCGGCCAGTCTTTGCCTTTTGGTTGGGGCGTTCAACCCATTTACGTTTAAGGTAATTATTGATAAGTATGATCCCGTTATCATTTACTTTATTGTTTTGGGTTCGGGTTTATACACCCTTTTCGTCTTTCCTGTCTAGAGAATATCCTTTAGAATTTGTTGGAGAACTGGTTTGGTGGTGCTGAATTCTGTCAGCTTTTGCTTGTCTGTAAAGCTTTTGATTTCTCCTTCGTATTTGAATGAGATCCTTGCTGGGTACAGTAATCTGGGATGTAGGTTATTGTCTTTCATCACTTTAAGTATGTCTTGCCATTCCCTCCTGGCCTGAAGAGTTTCTATTGAAAGATCAGCTGTTATCCTTATGGGAATCCCCTTGTGTGTTATTTGTTGTTTTTCCCTTGCTGCTTTTAATATTTGTTCTTTGTGTTTGATCTTTGTTAATTTGATTAATATGTGTGTTGGGGTGTTTCGCCTTGGGTTTATCCTATTTGGAACTCTCTGTGTCTCTTGGTCTTGGGTGATTATTTCCTTCCCCATTTTAGGGAAGTTTTCAACTATTATCTCCTCAAGGATTTTCTCATGATCTTTCTTTCTGTCTTCTTCTTCTGGGACTCCTATAATTCGAATGTTGGAGCGTTTCATATTGTCCTGGAGGTCTCTGAGATTGTCCTCATTTCTTTTAATTCGTTTTTCTTGTTTCCTCTCTGATTCATTTATTTCTACCATTCTATCTTCTATTTCACTAATCCTATCTTCTGCCTCCATTATTCTACTATTTGTTGCCTCCAGAGTGTTTCTGATCTCATTTATTGCATTATTCATTATATTTTGACTCTTTTTTATTTCTTCTAGGTCCTTGTTAAACCTTTCTTGCATCTTCTCAATCCTTGTCTCTAGACTATTTATCTGTGATTCTATTTTGATTTCAAGATTTTGGATCATTTTCACTATCAATATTCGGAATTCCTTCTCAGGTAGATTCCCTACTTCTTCCTCTTTTGTTTGGTTTGGTGGGCAACTCTCCTGTTCCTTTACCTGCTGAGTATTCCTCTGTCTCTTCATCTTGGTTATATTGCTGTGTTTGGGGTGGCCTTTTTATATTCTGGTAATTTGTGGAGTTCTCTTTATTATGGAGCTTCCTCACTGTGGGTGGGGTTCTATCAGTGGCTTGTCAAGGTTTCCTGGTTAGGGAGGCTTGTGTTGGAGTTCTGGTGGGTGGAGCTGGGTTTCTTCTCTCTGGAGTGCAGTGGAGTGACCAGTAATGGGTTATGAGACATCAAGGGTTTTGGAATAATTTTGAGTTGCCTGTATATTGAAGCTCAGGGGAGTGTTCCTGTGTTGCTGGAGAATTTGAGTGGTATGTCTTGTTTTGGAACTTGTTGGCCCTTGGGTGGAACTTGGTTTCAGTGTAGGTATGAAGGCATTTGATGAGCTCCTATTGCTTAATGTTCCCTGAATTCAAGAGTTCTCTAATGTTTTCAGGCTTTGGATTTAAGCCTCCTGCTTCTGGTTTTCAGTTTTATTTTTACAGTAGCCTCTAGACTTCTCCATCTATACAGCACCGATGATAAAACATCTAGGTTAAAGATGAAAAGTGTCTCCACATTGAGGGACACCCAGAGAGGTTCACTGAGTTACAAGGAGAAGAGAAGATGGAGGGGGTAGTTAGAGATAACTGGAATTAGATGCGGTGAGGTCAAAAGAGGAGAGAGCAAGCTAGCCAGTAGTCACTTCCTTATGTGTGCTCTATAGTCTGGACCGCTCAGAGGTATTTACGGAGTTATACGGGGAAGAGGAGAGGGAGGAAGTAGACAGAGGTGACCAGGAGGATAAGAGAGAGGAATGAGAAGGAGAGAGACAAATCCTTGCAGTAACCAGTTCCTTAGGTGTTCTCCACCGTCTGGAACACACAGAGATTCACAGAGTTGGATAGAGAAGAGATGGGGGAGAAAAGAGACAGAGGCCACCTGGTGGAGAAAAAGGAGAGTCCAAAGGAGGAGAGAGTGGTCAAGCCAGTAATCTCGCTCTCAGGTAAACTTGGGTAGTGAAGTTTGGGTTTTTAAATGTACAAAATTGACAACAGAAACCTAAGAGCAAAGATTAAAAATCTAGAGTAGAGGTTGGATTTTAAAAAATACAATATTAAAGAAAAGAAGCAGAAGGAAAAAGGAAGAAAGAAAAAAAAAAACAAGAATTATTAAAAAAAACAAACAAACAAAACAAAACAAAACAAAACAAAAACAAAAAACCACCAACAACCATCCAAAGGCTATATATGGTGTTTGCCTTAAAAAAAAAAAAAAAGTCTTTTTTTTTTTAATAGTAATAGTAGGTTATAGAAATAAAATTTAGAGGAGAAATAGAAGACTTAACAATTAAAAAAAGAAGTTAGAAAAAAAAAGAAGAAGAAAAAAAAGAAAAAAAAAAAGGAATGATTTTAAAATTATTAAAAATATATCTGGCCCTTCTCTGATGTTTTGGGCCATGTGGGATCACTTCCAAGGTGGTTCCCTCTGTTTAACTTCTTCTGTTTGCTGGTTTTTTAGGCTCACTAGTTCAGTCGCGCTGTGGGGAGGGGGGATGCTGCAAACAAATAGCACTGTCGTGTGCACAGTGTCTCAGCCCCGCCTGACCTGTCCCTTCTCATGGCGCACAAACCCCTCCGGCTCTATGATGCTCAGCCGGGAACCGTCTGGGGCCAGCCCTAGGCTGCGTGCACTTCCCCGGTCCAAGCCGCTCAGGTTCGGCGCTCAGGCCGCCCTCAGAGGCACAGATTCGGCTGGGACTGCGTTTTGTGCCCTTCCCAGGTCCAAGTAGCTCAGGAGTTTGGCGAGCGCGATCGCCGCGGCCTGTCACCTTTTCTGCTGCTGCTGCTCAGCTTTCTGGGTGGACCGCTGGCGTCCCCCGTAAGGCAGATTGTGAGTGTCCAGCACCCCCAGAAGTCTTAGCAAAGAGGCCTGCTTGCAGTTAGGTAAGTAAAGTCTCTCCGGGTCTGCAGTTGCCCCTTTCCAGTCCTTACGGCTCTGGCTGCCTGTCCCCGGCAGGGGATGGTCTGCAGCCGGCTTTTTCCATTCCATCCTTTGTTCTGTGCTCGGTCCTGGCGGTGTCTTATGTTCGAGCTTTTCGTGCGGTAGCTATCCCACAGTCTGGTTTGCTAGCGAAAGTTAGATCGTTCTGGTTGCGCGTGGGGCGTTCCTGCCTGATTCTTACAAAGCACTGCAGCCCGCGCCTCCCGCACGTCCCTGCCCTGCCCCCACTTCCCAACGGCGGATGCAGGCCTCTGTGCTGCTTTTCCGCTGGGGGAGTTACTGTTGGGCTTGTAATCTCTTGGTTTTAATTATTTCTTTATTTTTCCTTCCTGTTATGTTGCCCTCTGTGTTTCCAAGACTCGCCACAGACTCGGCAGGGAGAGTGTTTCCTGGTGTTTGGAAACCTCTCTTCTTAAAATTCCCTTCCCGGGACGGGCTTCCCTTCCTGGGACGGAGCTCCCTCCCCACCTCCTTTGTCTCCTTTTTCGTCTTTTATATTTTTTCCTACCTGTTTTTGAAGACAATGGTCTGCTTTTCTGGTTGCCTGATGACCTCTGCCAGCCTACAGAAGTTGTTTTGTGGAGTTTGCTCAGCGTTGAAATGTTCTTTTGAGGAATTTGTGAGGGAGAAAGTGGTCTTCCCGTCCTATTCCTCTACCATCTTTATCCCGTCCTCAAAATTGATGCTTTTGAACTGTGGTGTTGGAGAAGACTCTTCAGAGTCCCTTGGACTGCAAGGAGATCCAACCAGTCCATTCTGAAGGAGATCAGCCCTGCGATTTCTTTGGAAGTAATGATGCTAAAGCTGAAACTCCAATACTTTGGCCACTTCATGCGAACAGTTGACTCATTGGAAAAGACTTTGATGCTGGGAAGGATTGGGGGCAGGAGGAGAAGGGGACGACAAAGGATGAGATGGCTGGATGGCATCACGGACTCGATGGACGTGAGTCTGAGTGAACTTTGGGAGTTGGTAATGGACAGGGAGGCCTGGCATGCTGCGATTCATGAGTCACAAAGAGTCGGACACGACTGAGCAGCTGAAATGAGAAGAAGAAGGGCTTCCCTTGTAGCGCAGTCAGTAAAGAATCTGTCTGTAATGCAAGAGACATGGGTTCGATCCCTGGGTTGGGAAGATTCCCTGGAGATGGAAATGGCAACCCACTCCAATATCCTTGCCTGGAGAATCTCATGGACAGAGGAGCCTGGTGGGGTGCAGTTCGTGGGGTAGCACAGAATAGGGCGCAATTGAGCAACTAACACTTACTTACTTACTTAGAAGAAGAGAAAAAGAATGAGAAAAGTTTTGAATGGATTATAGTTGAAAATTTTCCCAGTATGGAAAAGGAAATAGTCGATAAAGTTCAAGAGGCACAGAGAGTCCCATACAGGATAGGCCCAAGGATAAACACACCAGTTTAGTTCAGTTCAGTCGCTAAGTCGTGTCCGACTCTTTGCGACCCCATGAATCGCAGCACGCCAGGCCTCCCTGTCTATCACCAACTCCCGGAGTTCACTCAGACTCATGTCCATCAAGTCCATGATGCCATCCAGGCATCTCATCTTCTGTTGTCCCCTTCTCCTTCTGCCCCCAGTCCCTCCCAGCATCAAAGTCTTTTCCAATGAGTCAACTGTTTGCATGAGGTGGCCAAAGTACTAGAGTTTCAGCTTTAGCATCATTCCTTCCAAAGAAATCACAGGGCTGATCTCCTTCAGAATGGACTGGTTGGATCTCCTTGCAGTCCAAGGGACTCTGAAGAGTCTTCTCCAACACCACAGTTCAAAAGCATCAATTCTTCAGCACTCAGCCTTCTTCACAGTCCAACTCTCACATCCATACATTACCACTGGAAAAACCATAGCCTTGACTAGACGGACCTTTGTCGGCAAAGTAATGTCTCTTCTTTTGAATATGCTGTCTAGGTTTGTCATAACTTTTCTTCCAAGGAGTAAGTGTCTTTTAATTTCATGGCTGCAGTCACCATCTGCAGTGATTTTGGGGCCCCAAAAAATAAAGCCTGACACTGTTTCCACTGTTTCCCCATCTATTTCCCATGAAGTGATGGGACCAGATGCCATGATCTTCATTTTCTGAATGTTGAGATTTAAGCCAACTTTTTCACTAAAGATGGAGAAGCTCTATATAGTCAACAAAAACAAGACCAGGAGCTGACTGTGGCTCATATCATGAACTCCTTATTACCAAATTCAGACTTAAATTGAAGAAAGTAGGGAAAACTGCTAGACCATTCAAGTATGACCTAAATCAAATCCCTTATGATTATACAGTGGAAGTGAGAAATATATTTAAGGGACTAGATCTGATAGATAGAATGCCTGATGAACTATGGAATGAGGTTCGTGACATGATACAGGAGACAGGGATCAAGACCATCCCATGGAAAAGAAATGCAAAAAAGCAAAATGGTTGTCTGGGGAGGCCTTACAAATAGCTGTGAAAAGAAGAGAAGCAAAAAGCAAAGGAGAAAAGGAAAGATATAAACATCTGAATGCAGAATTCCAAACAATAGCAAGAAGAGATAAAGCCTTCTTCAGTGATCAATGCAAAGAAATAGAGGAAAACAACAGAATGGGAAAGACTAGAGATCTCTTCAAGAAAATTAGAGATACCAAGGGAATATTTCATGCAAAGATGGGCTCGATAAAGGACAGAAATGGTATGGACCTAATAGAAGCAGAAGATATTAAGAAGAGGTGGCAAGAATACACAGAAGTACTGTACAAAAAAGATCTTCACGACCTGGGTAATCACGATGGTGTGATCACTCACCTAGAGCCAGACATCCTGGAATGTGAAGTCAAGTGGGCCTTACAAAGCATCACTATGAACAAAGCTAGTGGAGGTGATGGAATTCCAGTGGAGCTATTTCAAATCCTGAAAGACGATGCTGTGAAAGTGCTGCACTCAGTATGCCAGCAAATGTGGAAAACTCAGCAGTGGCCAAAGGACTGGAAAAGGTCAGTTTTCATTCCAATCCCAAAGAAACGCAATGCCAAAGAATGCTCAAACTACTGCACAATTGCACTCATCCCACATGCTAGTAATGTAATGCTCAAAATTCTCCAAGCCAGGCTTCAGCAATACGTGAACCGTGAAATTCCTGATGTTCAAGCTGGTTTTAGAAAAGGCAGAGGAACCAGAGATCAAATTGCCAACATCCGCTGGATCATGGAAAAAACAAGAGAGTTCCTGGAAAACTACTTCTGCTTTATTGATTATGCCAAAGCCTTTGACTGTGTGGATTACAATAAACTGTGGAAAATTCTGAAAGAGATGGGAATACCAGACCACCTGACCTGCCTCCTGAGAAATCTGTATACAGGTAAGGAAGCAACAGTTAGAACTGGCCATGGAACAACAGACTGGTTCCAAATAGGAAAAGGAGTCTGTCAAGGGTGTATATTGTAACCCTGCTTATTTAACTTCTATGCAGAGTACATCATGAGAAACGCTGGACTGGAAGAAACACAAGCTGGAATCAAGATTGCCAGGAGAAATTTCAATAACCTCAGATATACAGATGACACCACCCTTATGGCAGAAAGTGAAGAGGAACTCAAAAGCCTCTTGATGAAAGTGAAAGAAGAGAGTGAAAAAACACACCAAGACGCATACTAATCAAGCTAACAAAGACTAAACACAAAGAAAGAGTATTAAGAGGCGCCAGGGCGCAGCAACAAGTAACATACAAAGGAAACCCCATTTGCTTAACAGATGATCTTTCAGCAGAAACTGTGCAGGCCAGAAGGGAATGGCAGGATATATTTAAAGTACTGAAAGGGAAAAATTTACAACAAATATTACTGTACCTGGAAAGGATCTCATTCAAAATTTATGAAAAATTAAAAGCTTTTCAGACAAGCAAAAGTTAAGAGAATTCAGTACCACCAAACCAGCTTTACAACAAATGTTAAAGGGACTATGTCGTCAAGATATAGAAGAGAAGAAGAAAACAAGATCTACAAAATCAACCCCAAATAATTAAAATGGCAATAGGAAAATATATACCATAATTATTTTAAATGTAAATGGACTGAATGCTCAAACCAAAAGACACCAACTGGCTGAATATTAATACAAAAACAAGACCCATATATATATGCTGTTTACAAGAAACATACTTCAGACCTTAAGACACATAAAGACTGAAAATGAGAAGATGGAAAAATATATTCCCTGCAAATAGGAAGCAAAAGAAAGCTAGAGTAGCAACCCTCATATCAGACAAAATAGACCTTAAAATAAAGAAGATTACAAGAGATAAGGAAGGACACTACATAATGATCAAGGGATCATCAGTCCAAAAGGAAAACATAACAATTGTAAATATCTATGCACCCGACATAAGAACACCTCAATACATAAGACAAACACTAACAGACATAAAAGGAGAAATTGACAATACACAATAATAATAGACTTTAACACCCCACTCACACCAATGGACAGATCATCAAAACAGAAAATTAATAAGGAAACACAAGTCTGGAATGATACATTAGATGAGATGGATCTCATTAATATCTTCAGGACATTCCATCTAAACGCGGAAGAATACACCTTCTCAAGTGCACATGGAACATTCTCCAGAACAGATCACATCTTGGGTCACAAATCAAATCTCAGTAAATTTAAGAAACTTGAAATCGTATTAAGTATCTTCTCAGACCAAAACGCTATGAGACTGGATATCAATAACAAGAAAAAATCTGTAAGAAACACAAACACATGGAGATTAGGCAACGTGTTCCTAAATAACCAACAGGTTACTGAAGAAATCATAAGGGAAATAAAATTTATAGAAATAAATGATAATGAAAACACGACAGTTCAAAACCTGTGGGATGTAGCAAAAGCAGTCCTAAGAGGAAAGTTTATAGCAGTGCAATCCTACATCAATAAACAAGAAAAACATCAAATGGACAAACTAACTTTACACCTAAAACAACTGGAAAAAGAAGAACAAAAAAGCCCCAAATTAGTGGAGGGAAAGATATCATAAAGATCTGAGTAGAAATAAATGAAAAATAAAAGAAACAATAGTAAAGATTAATAAAACTAAAAGCTGGTTCTTTGAGAAGATAAATAGACCTTTGGCCAGACTCATCAATAAAAAAATAAAGGAATCAAATCTACAAATTTAGAAATGAAAAAGAGGTTAGAACAGACAATGCAGAAATACAAAGGATTATTAGAGACTGTTATGAACAACTATACAGCAATAAAATGGATAACATGGAAGAAATGGACAGATTCTTAGACAAGTTCAATTTTCCAAGATTGAACCAGGAAGAAATAGAAATTATGAACAACCCAGTTACAAGCAATGAAATTGAAGCTGTGATCAAAAATCTCCCAAAAAACAAAAGCCCAGGACCAGATGGCTTCATGGGAGAATTCTATCAAACATTTAGAGAAGAGCTAATGCCTATCCTTCTGAAACTCTTTCAAAAATTTGCAGAGAATGGCACACTTTCCAACTCATTCTACAAGGCCAACATCACCCTGATACCAAAACCAGACAAAGAAAACACAAAAAAATAAAACTCCAGGCCAATATCACTGATGAACATAGATAGAAAAGTCCTCAACAAAATTTTAGCAAACAGAATTCAGCAACACATCAAAAAGCTCATACATCATTATCAAATTGGGTTTATTCCAGGGACGTGAGATTTCTTCAAGATACACAAATTAATCCATGTGATACACCATATGAACAAATTGGAAGATAGAAACCATATGACAATCTCAATAGATGCAGAAAAAGCCTTTGACAAAATTCAGCACCCATTTTTGATTAAAACTCTTCAAAAAATGGGCATAAAATGAACTTACCTTAACATAGTAAAGGCCATATATGATAAGCCTATGGCAAACATTATTCTCAATGGTGAAAAACTGAAAGCATTCCCCCTAAGATCATGAACAAGACAAAGGTGACCAATTTCCCCACTATTATTCAACATAGTTCTGAAAGTCCTAACTACAGCAATCAGAGAAGAAAAAGAAGTAGAAAGAATCCAGATCAGAAAAGAAGTAAAACTCTCACTGTTTACAGATGACTTGACACTGTACACAGAAAACCCTGAAGATAGTATCAGAAAATTACTAGAGCTAATCAGTGAATTTAGCAAGGGTGCAGGATACACAATCAATACACAGAAATCAGTTGCATTTCTATATACTAACAATGAAAATTCAGAAGGAGAAATAATGGTATCAATCCCATTCACCATTGCAACAAAAACAATTAAATATCTAGAAATAAAGGAGACAAAAGAACTGTACACAGAAAATTATAAAATGCTAATGAAAGAAATCAAAGATGGGATAAACAGATGAAGAAATATTCCATGTTCCTGGGTAAGAAGAATCAATATTGTGAAAATGACTATACTACCGAACGCAATCAACAGATTCAGTGCGATCCCTATCAAATTACCAATGGCATTTTTCACAGAACTAGAGCCAAAAATTTCACAGTTCACATGGAATACACAAAAGACCCCGAATAGCCAAAGTAGTCTTGAGAAAGAAGAATTGAGCTGGAGGAATCAACCTTCCTGACTTCAGATTATACTACAAAGCTACAGTCATTGAGAGAGTATGGTATGGGCACAGAAACATAGACCAATGGAACAAGATAGCCCAGAAATAAACCTATGCACCTATGGGTGCCTTATTTTTTACAAAGGAGGCAACAATATACAATGGGGCAAAGACAGCCTGTTCAATAAATGGTGCTGGGAAAACTGAACAGCTACATGTAAAAGAGTGAAATCAGAGCACTTCCTAACACCATACACAAAAACTCAAAATGGATTAAAGACCTAAATGTAAGACCAGAAACTATAAAACTCTTAGAGGAAAACATATGCAGAACACTCGATGACACAAATCAAAGCAAGATCCTTGATGATCCACTTCCTAGAGTAATGGAAATAAAAGTAAAGAAGAAGGACCTGATTAAACTTAAAAGCTTTTGCACAGCAAAAGAAACTATAAGCAAAGTGAAAAGACAACCCTCAGAATGGGAGAAAATAATAGCTAATGAAACAACTGACAAAGGATTAATTTCCAAAACATACAAACAGCTCATACAACTCAATGCCAGAAAAACAACCCAATCAAAAAGCAGGAAAAAGACCTAAACAGACATTTCTCCAAATACGTACTGATGGCTAATAAACAGATGAAAAGATGCTCAACATTGCTCCTTATTAGAGAAATGCAAATCAAAACTACAATAAGATATCACTTCACACTGGTCAGAGTGGCCATCATCAAAAAGTCTACAAATGGTAAATGCTGGAGATGGTGTGGAGAAAAGGGAATGTTCTTGCCCTGTTGGTCGGAATGTAAATTGATACAGCCACTATGGAAGATGGTATGGAGATTCCTTAAAAAAAACTAGGAATAAAACCACCATATGACCCAGCAATGCCATTCCTAGGCATATACGCTGAGGAAACCAAAATTGAAAGAGACACATGTATCCCATTGTTCATTGCAGCACTATTTGCAACAGCTAGAACATGGAAGCAACCTAGATGTCCATCGACAGATGAATGGATACAGAAGTTTTGGTACATATACACGATGGAATATTGCTCAGCCATAAAAAGAAACACATTTGAGTCAGTTCTACTGAAGTGGATGAACCCAGAACCTATTATACAAAGTGAAGTAAGTGAGAAAGAGAAAGGTGAATATCATATTCTAACACATATATACTGAATCTAGAAAAATAGTACTGAAGAATGTATTTACATCTCAGCAGTGGAGAAACAGACATAGAGAACTGACCTCTGGACCTGAGGAGAGGAGAGGAGAGGAGAGGGTGAGATGTATGAAAAGAGTGGCATGGAAACTTACTTTGCCATATGTAAAATAGCCAACAGGAATTTTCTGTATGGCTCAGAAAACTCAAACAGGGGCTCTGTATCAATCTAGAGGGGTGGGATGGGGAGGGAGATGGGAGGGAGGTTGAAAAGGGAGGGGATATATGTATACCTATGACTGATTCATGTTGAGGTTTGACAGAAAACAAAAAAATTCTGTAAAGCAATTATCCTTCAAGAAAAAATTTTTAAAAAACAGCAACAACAAAGAAAGAATTTTTCACAGTTTGCTATGATCCAGACTGTCAAAGGCTTTGGCATAGTCCATGAAACAGAGGTAAATGCTTTTCTGGAATTCCCTTGCTTTCTCTATGATCCAGCGAATGTTGGCATTTGGTATCTGGTTCCTCTTCCTTTTCTGTAACCAACTTGAAGATCTGGAAGTTCTCTATTCACTTAATGCTGAAGCCTAGCTTGGAGAATTTTGAGTATAACCTTCCTAGCATGGGAGATGAGTGCAATTGTGTGGTGGTTTGAACATTCTTTAGCACTGCTCTTCTTGAACATTGGGATGAAGAATGACCTTTTCCAGTCCTGTGGCCACTGCTGGGTTTTCCAAATTTGCTGACATATTTCACACAGCACTTTAATAGCATCATAATTTAGGATTTTAATAGCCCTGGTGGCATTCCATCACCTCCACTAGCTTTATTGGCAACTGTGCTTCCTAAGGCCCACTTAACTTCACAGTCCAGAATGTCTGGCTCTGAGTGAGAGACTACTCCTCTGGGTCATTAAGGGGTTTTTGTTTTTGTTTTTTGTTTTTTGGTACAGTTCCTCTGTGTATTCTTTCCATCTATTCTTGATCTCTTCTGCATCTATTAGATCTCTACCATTTCTGTCCTTTATTGCGCCCATCTTTGGATCAAATATTCCTTTGATAGTTCCAGTTTTCTTGAAGAGGTCTCTAGTCTTACCTTATTTGCTGTTTTTCCTCTATTTCTTTGCATTGTTCATTGAAAAGAGGCTTCTTGTCTCTCCTTGCTATTCTCTGGAACTCTGCATTTAGTTGGGTGTACCTTTCCCTCTCTTACTTGCTTTTTGTTTCTCTTCTTTCCTCCACTATATGTGAAGCCTCCTCAGTCAGCCACTTTGCCTTCGTGTATTTCTTTTTATTTGGGATGATTTGTTCACTGCCTACTATACAATATAACTGACCTCTGTCCATAGTTCTTCATGCTCTCTGTTTACTAGACCTAATCCTTTGAATCTATTTGTCACCTCAACTGTATATTTTAGGAGATTTTATTTAATTTGTTCCTTGATGGCCTAGTGGTTTTCCTCCCTTTCTTTACTTTAAGACTGGATTTTGCTATGAGGAGCTGATGATCTGAGCCACAATCAGCCCCGGGTCTTGTTTTTGCTGACTGTACAAAGCTTCTCCATCTTCAGTTACAAAAAAATATAATCAATCTTATCTTGGTATTGACCATTTGGTGATGTCCATGTGTAAAGTTGTCTCTTGTGTTGTTGCAAAATGGTGATTACTATGACCACTGTGTTCTCTTGGCAGAATTCTGTTAGTATTTGCCCTGCTTCATTTTGTGTTCCCAGGCCAACCTTACTTGTTACTCCATGTATATCTTGACTTCCTACTTTTGCATTGCAATCCCCTATGATGAATAGGACATCTTTTTTTGGTGTTAGTTCTAGGAGGCCTCCTGGATTTTCATAGAAGTGATCAACTTCAGCTTCTTTGGCATTTGTATTTGGGGTGCAGACTTGGATTACTGTTGAATTGTTTACCTTGGGAAAGAATTGAGATCATACTGTTATTTTTAAGGTTGCATGCAAGTACTGCATTTCAGACTCTTTTATTGATTATGAGGGCTACTCCATTTCTCTATGGGATTCTTGCCCAGAGTTGTAGATGTAATTGTCATCTGAATTCAATTTTCCCATTCCTGTCCATTTTAGTTCACTGGTTGCTAACATGTTGATGTGTTCAACTCTTGTGATCCCTTGTAGTCCACCAGACTCCTCTGTCCATGGGATTTCCCAGGCAAGAATACTGGAGTGGGGTGCCATTTCCTTCTCCAGGGGATCTTCCTGACTCAGGAATCAAACCTTGGTTTTGTGCATTGCACGTGGATTCTTTACCTGAGATAGTGGTCCCTGCTTGATATGTATTCTGGTTACCTTGGTTTCTTTACTTTTCGAAATTCATTTTAATATATAGATGCATATTGAAAGTTCATACAGACACAAATATGTACATGAGTCACACTATCAAAATTATTTGTGTTTTTACCTGGTAGTTAGTGACTTTAATCAGAAGACCTCAACATTTTTCTACATAGAATTTAAATCCACAGGGAAGCAGTGGGCAAGAAATAGTCCTTTTCTAGATTCCAGGCAGCAGTCTAGGCCTTGTTTCCTACATAAGCAATCCACTCTTGCTACATTTAGATAAATTTCAGTTCAGTTCAGTTCAGTCACTCAGTTGTGTGCAACTCTGAGATCCCATGGACTGCAGTAAGCCAGGCCTCCCTGTACATCACCGACTCCCAGAATTTGCTCAAATTCATGTCCATTGAGTTGGTGATGCCATCCAACCATCTCATCCTCTGTAGTCCCCTTCTCCTCCTGCCTTCAATCTTTCCCAGCATCAGGGTCTTTTCAAATGAGTCAGCTCATCAGGTGGCCAAAATATTAGAGTTTCAGCTTCAGCATCAGTCCTTCCAGTGAATATTCAGAACTGATTTCCTTTAGGATGGACTGGCTGGGTCTCCTTGCAGTCCAAGGGACTCTCAAGAGTCCTTTTCAATACCACAGTTCAAAACCATCAATTCTTCAGCACTCAGCTTTTATTAGATAAAGTTACTAATATGTGAAACCTTGTATCCAATGTTGTCACCATAACTGATCTTTATCTCTAGTATCTATTTTCCTTAATTTCCCCTTACCTAGTGTTATTTAGAGACGGTTATTTAGATGGTTAAATAGCATCACTGACTCAACGGACCTGAACTTGAGCAAACTCTGGAAACAGTGGAAGAGGGAAGCCTGGTGAACTATAGTCCATGGGTTCACACGAAGAGTTGGACATGACTTAGCCACTGAACAAGTGTTGCTTAATACTAGACACTTAAGCTGAAAATGAAATAATTTCATCCCATGCTGTTACTGAACCTGCCTTTTAACATTCTCCATTACACATCCTTTTCTTTGTTTCAGTATTCCAAGTGCAAGTAAGTAGTCATAACAAGACCCTTCAGTTCAGTTCAGCTGCTCAGTTGTGTCCGACTCTTTGCGACCCCATGAATCGCAGTGCACCACGCCTCCCTGTCCATCACCAACTCCCGGAGTTCACTCAAACTCATGTTCATTGAGTCAGTGATGCCATCCAGCCATCTCATCCTATGTTGTCCCCTTCTCCTCTTGCCCCCAATCCCTCCCAGCATCAGGGTCTTTTCCAATGAGTCAACTCTTCTCATGAGGTGGCCAAAGTACTGGAGTTTCAGCTTCAGCATCATTCCTTCCAAAGAACACCCAGGATTGATCTCCTTTAGAGTAGACTAGTTGTATCTCCTTGCAGTTCAAGGGACTCTCAAGAGTCTTCTTCAACTTCACAGTTCAAAATCATCAATTCTTCGGCGCTCAGCCTTCTTCACAGTCCAACTCTCACATCCATACATGACCACTGGAAAAACCATAGCTTTGACCCGATAGACCTTTGTTCGCAAAATAATGTCTCTGCTTTGAATATTCTATATAGGTTGGTTATAACTTTCCTTCCAAGGAGTAAGCATCTTTTAATTTCATGGCTGCAATCACCATCTCCAGTGATTTTGGAGCACAAAAAAATAAAGTCTGACACTGTTTCCACTGTTTCCCCATCTATTTCCATGAGGTGATGGGACCGGATGCCATGATCTTCGTTTTCTGAATGTCGAGCTTTAAGCCAACTTTTTCACTCTCCTCTTTCTCTTTCATCAAGAGGCTTTTTAGTTCCTCTTCACTTTCTGCCATAAGGGTGATGTCATCTGCATATCTGAGGTTATTGATATTTCTCCCGGCAATCTTGATTCCAGTTTGTGCCTCTTCCAGCCCAGTGTTTCTCATGATGTACTCTGCATATAAGTTAAATAAGCAGGGTGACAATATACAGCCTTGACATACTCCTTTTCCTATTTGGAACCAGTCTGTTGTTCCATATTCAGTTCTAACTGTTGCTTCCTGATCTGCATATAGGTTTCTCAAGAGGCAGGTCAGGTGGTCTGGTATTCCCATCTCTCTCAGAATTTTCCACAGTTTATTGTGATCCACACAGTCAAAGGCTTTGGCATAGTCAATAAAGCAGAAATAGATGTTTTTCTGAACTCTCTTGCTTTTTCAGTGATCCAGCGGATGTTGGCAATTTGATTTCTGGTTCCTGTGCTGTTTCTAAAATCAGCTTGAACATCTGGAAATTCACGGTTCATGTACTGCTGAAGCCTGGCTTGGAGAATTTTGAGCATTACTTTACTAGTGTGTGAGATGAGTACAATTGTGTGGTAGTTTGAGCAATCTTTGGCATTGCCTTTCTTTGGTATTGGAATGAAAATGGACCTTTTCTAGTCCTGTGGCCACTGCTGAGTTTTCCAAATTTGCTGACATATTGAGTGCAGCACTTTCACAGCATCATCTTTCAGGATTTGCAATAGCTCCACTGGAATTCCATCACCTCTACTAGCTTTGTTCATAGTGATGCTTTCTAAGGCCCACTTGACTTCACATTCCAGGATGTCTGGCCCTGGATGAGTGATCACACCATCGTGATTATCTTGGTCGTGAAGATCTTTTTTGTACAGTTTTTCTGTATATTCTTGCCACCTCTTCTTAATATCTCCTGCTTCTGTTAGGTCCATACCGTTTCTGTCCTTTATTGAGCCCATCTTTGCATGAAATGTTCCCTTGGTATCTCTAATTTTCTTGAAGAGATCTCTAGTCTTTCCCATTCTGTTGTTTTCCTCTATTTCTTTGCATTGATTGCTGAAGAATGCTTTCTTATCTCTTGTTGCTATTCCTTGGAACTCTGCATTCAGATGCTTATATCTTTCCTTTTCTCCTTTGATTGTCTCTTCTCTTTTTTTCATAGCTATTCAGGGATCAAGACCATCCCCATATGAAAGAAATGCAAAAAAAAAAAAAAAAAAAAAAGCAAAATATAGACCCTTACAAGATTCCAAATTTAAAGCATAATCAGCAGCAGTAATATACCCAATCTGGCATTCATTGTTTCTAATACCTGGCAAGTCTTCTCAATTTTTTAATTTTTTTTTTAGATTTTGGTAGTAATGATGAAGGAAGCTTCTCAGTAACAACTGCAAAGATTAGAATAGAGAATTCTCAATTAATGAAATTTAATTTCTGGACAGTCAGAAACAGGATTGAGCTATGTATTATTTGCTCGGTAAACTGAAGATGACATAGGCTCAAATGGTATCATTAACAAGCGTATCTGATTCTTAACTTTTTAATTAAGAAATCACAATGGTCTTTTCATGTTGGCTTCTTCATAAAATGAGTTGAAAGCCTTTATTTTAATTTTCAAAGAAGTAAATGGCAAATCTATTTTCTCCATTTTAAGTTTTGGAAGAATTCCCCACAGAGACACCTAAGGCTGGGATTTACTTTGGCAAAACATTTAATCATGAATTCAATTTCTTCAAGAGATACCAGGCCAGAAAATTTTTCCATTCCTTCTTCTGATCAGCTCAGTAAGGTATATTTGTCATCCAGATGTTCAAATTTATCTGCAAACTTTTTGCTAGCATTGTGTTATATCTCCTGCCACTCGGCTCACTCTTGTGAGGAATCACCCCATATCCTCACTACTTTCTTAGGACTATCTGTACTTCCTTGCTTTGGGAAACTGCTTTGTTGTTGTTTTAATCTGTGAGTGTCATCTTCTCTGAGATTAACTGAAAATGGATTTGCTATTTGTCATTTCACTTTTGCACAACATGCAAGATAAGAAGGCTATTTCTGTCTCTAATCTCTCTGTTCACAACAGAGGTTTTCCCTGTTTGAGAATAAAATTAAGGAAAAAATATTTCCTTACTCAAATCTCTTCAATGTTTTTACCTCTAAAAATAGTGCCCACATTTACCACAAATTCAGGTTATTTACAAAAGTACCATTTCCCCGGCTCAGGAATTTTCCTTGTAGAAGGAAATAAATGTATATGAGAGATAGTAATAAATTTGGGGGAAACAGCAATGAGTGTAGGAAGTAGCAGTAATAAAACAGTAAACCTCAAAAGTATTGAAAGTATGAGTTGGAGTATATTTTGAAATGGGAGAGAGAAAATGAAATTTAATGTGGCACAGATTTGACTCAATGTCTGAGGCAGTGGGTTTATAATGCTTTATGAGGTGCTTCTTCAGTCAACTCAGAAATTTGAAATGACTGTAAACCAATTTCCAATGATTGTGACTATTGAAGAAACAAAGTTTCATAGCCTATAAGTAAGAAAAAGGAATAGTAAATCCCTTTACAAGAAAATTTCTATTAATGTGCACTGTTTGTCCTAGATAAAATAATATCTGATTACTTGGAGGTGATATGCCTTCATCACTTTCCCCTGTCTTCTTGTGCCATTTTGATGATTCTCCCTTTGTTTCTTATCACATCTATTTCTTCCCAGTTTCAAGGACAGAGGCTCTCATTTATTTTACTTTCTAAAAGATTGAAATGTAGTTAATTTATAATGTGTTAGTTTCTGATGTGATTTAGTTTCTGTAAAGTGATTCAGGTAAATACATACACATATATTCAATATTTTCCTTTATAGTTTATTACAGTTATATTGAAAATGGTTTCCTGTGCTATGCAATAAGACCTTGTAGTTGGTATATTTTATATATAGTAGTTTGTGTCTGCTAATACCAAACTAATTTACTCCCTCCCTTTTCCGTTTGGTAAGCATGTTTTCTATGTCTGTCAACCCATTTTTATTTTATAGATTAAAAATTCTCATTTATACTTCAGGGTTCATTTAAAATTATATGTCATTGCACTATTTATATTTTTGATATATCTCTAGAAAAAATCATGAAAAGCTTAGTATTCTGTGAATAAATTACAAATATCCCTAAGAGGCAAGTAATCTATTTTGGGCTTGGAGCCGTGTTTTGGTATTTAAGATCTAATACCTAGAGGACTGTCATTTATGTGAATGCTGGCACTGCTTTTACCTGCAAGGTAGAATGCTCACCAAGTAGAACTGATTCTTTTGGGGCAGCAAAATATGCCTCTGAAAAGATATATCAGCAAAGTACAATTACTGTGGCAGCAGTTTTCACCCTCTGTGCTAAGTACTGAATTGTTCTTTTATCCTTTATTCCCCACCCGATAGTGTGGACATTGATGCAACAGAGCTTATTGTTTTAAAACACTACCAATGTAAAGATTGTCAGGAAATTTTTCTAAAATGAGATTTAACATGAAATCTGTTATATTCCTTAGCTTGATTATTATATTTAATGAAGATAGTTCACCAAAAATACTGATTCATCAATGAAAGAGAAACATTGAACTCATTTCAAATGGTTAGGTTTATGTTTTATTTATTCAATTAAACACTCATTCTTTTTTTATTTTCTCTGGGAAAAGAACAAGCCTAGAGGCATAAAAGAGGAAGCTATGATTATGAGTCCTAAAATATAATTCAAAGTACAAATTCTCAACACCATATTCACATCATAAAATATGATTTCCCTGAAGTGCACTGTCAAGATGCAAACATAAGAAGTTAGGTATTTCTTATATCTACTTTGAATGTTATTTCAAGACATTCAGAATAATCCCTTCTTATTTTTGGAACTCAGATAAAAACTCTTGCATTTTTCCTTTTCTACACAAAGAAGTGTTAAGGAAAGTTTATATTTTGAACATGTTTTAAATGAAATTGTTTAAAATAAATGCTAATGAAATTTAACATTATGTATAATAATTGTCATCACAATGAAAAGACAGTAGTTAATTTTATCCTGTTTTCTTGAATATATCTTCCAATCAGTATCTTTTTTTTTTAAGAAAATATATGTGGATGGGGCCCATATTTGACTTTTATAATTATTTCTCCCTACAAGTAATTAGGCAGATTATTTAAGATTCCTCATGGCTTCAAAATGGTGTTGCACATAAAAGTTGCTACTGGTGATTAACTTGATATCTAGCAAAATCTCACCTTATTGCATCTCATCTGTTCCCTGATATACTCTGACAAAGGACTGTTTGAAACTTTAAAATATGATTGTAACTAGAACTTAAAGGAAATAATGTACTAGTGCTAGGAGCGTTTTCCCAATTTCAGTTCTAGTCATGTGAGTTAAATAACTGGAAGGGTCCTTTTATCTCCTTGAAAATTGAAGTTTATACTAACCCAGAAAACTTCTCATTTCCTCTACCTTGTAGTGTGTATTAAATGACTGATCACTATTTTATGTATTTAAGTTAATTATCCTTTCCATTAAAAACTTTCATCTTTAAAAACAATATAATTTTTTTAAGACTACCTTTTTTTAAAAGAAGTATTAGGTTTACAAAAAACTACAGCAGTTTCCTATATATTCCCTGTCTCTACAATTGTGTGGCTTCCCCCATTATCAGTGTTCCTCACTCAGATGTTATTTTATTATGTTTTACTTACCAAGGATGAACCTATCTCCATTGACCTCAAGATCACCCAAAGTCCATAGATTTCACTCTTGATGTTGTACATTCTATGGATTTTGGAAAACTGGAGAAGGAAATGGCAACCACTTCAGTATTCTTGCTTGGAGAACCCCATGGACGAGGAGCCTGGTGGGCTGCAATCCATGGGGTCCCAAGAGGCAGACACGACTTAGCTACTAAACCATCACCATGATTACATATATCCATTATTAGCATACAGATCATTCTCACTGGTCTAAAAAGCCCTTTATGCGGTCTCTGTTCATTTTTCCTTCCCCGTTTGCCTCATAACCAGTGATCTTTCCTTTGTCTGCAACATTTTGCCTTTTCCAGAAGTCATATGGGATTTAGTCTTTGCAGATTAACTCTTTCAGATAGTAATATGCATTTAAGCTTCTTCTATATCTTTTCATGGCTAAATAGCTTATTTCTTTTTAGTGCTAAATAATAGTTCATTGTCTGCATGTGTCACAGTTCATCCCATTTACCCATGGAAGCACATTTCTTTTTTTATATTTTTTTAAAGTATAGCATATGTATAATGTAAAACAAAAAGGAAATACAGCTCCAAGAATCTTTACAAAATGAGCTTATCCATGTAACTAAAACACAAAGGTGGGAGGGGGTTCAGGATGGGGAACATATGTATACCCATGGCTGATTCATGTCAATGTATGGCAAAAACCACTGTGATATTATAAAGTAATTAACCTCCAATTAAAATAAATTAATTAATTAAAAAAAATCCTGACTGTCCTCTTGTGAGAATTCCTGCTGGTGTCCCTTCTAATCATTACCCTCCCTCAAAATAAAGCACTATTTTGATTCCTAACAACATAAGGTAGTTTCTTTTATTTTTTAACTTTATAGAAATGTAATCATGCAGCAATTGTTTGCCATTGTTATTGCATATAATTGTAGGTTTTTATTCTTATTGTTGAATATAGTATTCCATTATTAATCTGTCATAGTTTATCCAGTCTACCAGACAGAGATTTGGGTTGTTTCCATCTTTGGCTATTTTCTAAAGGTCCATGTATTTATAACTAAAAGTTCCTTTGAGTAGATGCTAAAGAGTAAAAGTGCTGGGTTACAGGGAATGTATATGTTCAATTTACTAAATAGTGTGTACTTCCATAGTGATTGCACCAATTTATGCTTCTAATGGCAGTGTATAAAAGTTCTAGTAGTACAGGGTATTTTATATTTTTATTTTTTAATTGAAGGACAGGGAAGCCTGGTGTGCTGCAGTCCATGGGGTCGCAAAAAGTTGAACATGACAGAGTAACTGAAAAACAACAAAAATTGAAGTCTAGTTGACTTACAATGTTGTGTTAATTTCTGTTGTACAGCAAAGTGATTCAGTTCTGTGTGTGTGTGTATATATATATATATATTTTCATATTTTTTCCATTTTGGTTTGTAATAAGATATTGAGTATAGTTTTCTGTGATATATAGTAGGACCTTGTTGTTTATCCATTCTGTATATTAGTTTGCATTTGCTGGCCCTAACCTTCCAGTCCTTTCTTCCAATCCATTTACCCCTTGGCAACCACGAGTCTGTTCTTTATGTCTTTGAGTCTGTTTCTGTTCAATAGATGGGTTCATTTGTGTTGTATTTTAGATTCTACATATGAGTGAAGTCATACAGTATTTGTCTTTCTCTCTGACATTCTTTGCTTAATATGATAATCTCTAGGTCAACAATTTTCAGCTTGTATATTTGGACAACTTACGTAATCTTTATCTGTCACATCTTCCTTATTTTTAAATTACAGTAATTAAATTGTTTCTCATGTGGCTGTTGCTTAGAAGAGGTACACAGAAAATTTAGTCTAATGTTAGTACATGCTGAACATAACTACATTGTAGCTTTTTAAAAAATATTATTCTGTTTTCATACAAGTACTTTAAACTTCACCAGTCACTATCTTGTGGGCTATGAGCTCGGCACATTGGATTATTACCCAGTTGAAAAATTGAAGAAAGGGGTTCTACTGGGACACATGAAAATAGAAATAGACCTGAAGGATATGCAATTTCATTCCTATACAGAATCATGCATGTGGGATCTATGAGACCTTTAGAAATAATTACCAAATAAAGTATAGTAAAATTCACACTGGATGTGTACATCTCTGATAACATATTGAAAGAACAAGGAAAAAAATAGGATGGCAGTATTTTCAAGGATGTAAGGATACATTATTTCTCAAAATGTCAATCAAAAGACATCAGAACATAATAGGAAAAAGAGAGAGACATCTGGGTGTTTTGGTGAAAATAGGTTAGAGAGGTAAGATGGGAAGACACAAGGGTGAAAACAGTATTATAGATAAGAGATGCTGATGGTTGGACCAGTACAGTAGCATTGGGAGAATGTAAGTAGTCAGAATCCAAATTCAGAAATAATTTTAAGGTAAAGCCACTATAATTAGTTTACAAAATGTGCATGAAATGTGAGAGGGAATGAAATAGGAGTCAAACCACTGTCAACTGATATGGAAAAGATAGTTTGTGGAGCAATTAGAAGGAGAAGTTTAGTTCAGCTTTGATTTTATTGATTTCTGGAAACTTAAAGACATCTTGATAGAGGTGTGGAGTTAGATATACAAGATTGCAGTTCATATTTGACTGTAGACATATATTTGTGCATCATGGGTAAATAGGTGAAATGAAACTGAAATGACATCATCTAGGAGTGAGTCTTGTTGTTGTGGTTCAGTCGTTCAGTCATGTCCGACTCTTTTTGACCCCATGGACTGCAGCAGACCAGGCTTCCCTGTCCTTTACCATTTTCCAGAGCCTGCTCAAATTCATGTCCATTGAATAGGTGATGACATCCAACCATCTCATCCTCTGTCATCCCCTTCTACTGCCTTCAATTTTCCCAGCATCAGGGTCTTTTCTAATGAGTCAGTTCTTCACATCAGGTAGAGTTTCAGCTTCAGCATCAGCCCTTCCAAAGAACACCCAGGACTGATCTCCTTTAGGATGGACTGGTTGGATCTCCTTGCAGTCCAAGGGACTCTCAAGAGTCATCTCCAACCCCACAGTTCAAAAGCATCAATTCTACAGCATTCAGCCTTCTTTATGGTCCAACTCTCATATCCATACATGACTACTGGAAAAACCACAGCTTTGACTATAAGAGTGAGTATAGATAAAAAATTAAAGAGCTTCCAGATAAAGAATTTGGGTAGCAAAGGTGACTGGTAAATAAGTGATGAAATTGGGATTGACAGATTTTTTTCTCTGGCATTAGAAAAATATTTTTCTACCATCTTGTAGCTTCCATTGTGTCTAGTGTGAGGTCCGTGATAATTTGAGTCGTTTGAATCATTGTTCACTGCATGTGATATGTTATTTTTCTCTTTGTTCTTTTCAATGTTTTCAACTCATTTTGGTTTTCAGCGGCTGACTATCATGTGCTTAGGTTTGATTTCTTTTTGTTAATTTTCTTTGGTATTTACTGAGTTTTTGAACTTATATACCTCTCAGTAAATTTCCCCGGACACAACTGAGTAACACAACAACACTAAATTTTTGAAGCATTTTAGTGTGCTTTTCAGTTTTGTGTTTCCATATGAATTGTGAAATTTTTGGTTCTAGTTCTGTGAAAAATGTCATTGTAGTTTGATAGGGATCACACTGAATCTGTAGATTGCATTTGGTAGTATAGCCATTTTCACAATATTGATTCTTCCTACCCAGGAACATGGAATATTTCTTCATTTGTTTACGTCATCTTTGATTTCTTTCATTAGCATCTTATGATTTTGTGTGTACAGTTCTTTTGTCTCTTTAGGTAAGTTTATTCCTAGATATTTAATTCTTTTTGCTGCAATGGTGAATGGAATTGATACCATTATTTCTCCTTCTGAATTTTTATTGTTAGTATATAGAAATGCAACTGATTTCTGTGTATTGATTCTGTATCCTGCACCTTTGCTAAATTCACTAATTAGCGCTAGTAATTTTCTGATACTATCTTCAGGGTTTTCTGTGTATAGTATCATGTCTGCAAACAGTGAAAGCTTTACTTCTTTTCCAATCTCGGTTTCTTCCACTTCTTCTTCTTCTCTGATTGCTGTAGTTAGGACTTCCAGAACTATGTTGAATAATAATGGGGAAACTGGTCACCTTTGTCTTGTTCCTGATCTTCGGGGAATGCTTTCAGTTTTTCACCATTGAGAATAATGTCTGTCATAGGTTTATCATATATGGCCTTTACTATGTTGAGGTAGATTCCTTTTATACCCATTTTTTGAAGAGTTTTAATCATAAACCGGTGCTGAATTTTGTCAAAGGCTTTTTCTGCATCTATTGAGATTGTCATATGGTTTTTATGTTGCAATTTGTTCATATGGTGTATCACATGGATTGATTTGCATACGTTGAAGAAATCTTGCGTCCCTGGAATAAACCCAACTTGATCATGATGTATGAGCTTTTTGATGTGTTGCTGAATTCTGTTTTCTAAAATTTTGTTGAGGATTTTTCTATCTATGTTCATCAGTGATATTGACCTGTAGTTTTCTTTTTTTGTGTTGTCTTTGGTTTTGGTATCAGGTTGATGGTGGCCTCATAGAATGAGTTTGAAAGTATTCCTTCCTCTACAAATTTTTGAAAGAGTTTCAGAAGGATAGGCATTAGCTCTTCTCTAAACGTTTGATAGAATTCTCCCGTGAAGCCATCTGGTCCTGGGCTTTTGTTTTTGGGGGGATTTTTGATCACAGCTTCAATTTCATTGCTTGTAACTGGGTTGTTCATAAGTTCTATTTTTTCCTGGTTCAGTCTCGGAAAGTTGAACTTTTCTAAAAATCTGTCCATTTCTTCCATGTTACCATTTTATTTCTATAATTGTATAGCAATTTATTGTATAGTTGTTCATGGTAGTCTCTAATAATCTTTTGTATTTCTGCATTGTCTGTTCTAACATCTCTATCATTTGTAGTTTTGTTGATTTGATTTTTCTCTCTTTTTTTCTTGATGAGTCTGGCTAAAATGTTGTCAATTTTGTCTTCTCAAAGAACCAGCTTTTATTCTTATCAATCTTTACTATTGTTTCTTTCATTTCTTTTTCATTTGTTTCTGCTCAGATCTTCATGATTTCTTTCTGTCTACTAATTCTGAGGGTTTTTGTTCTTCTTTTTCCAGTTGTTTTAGGTGTAAAGTTAGGTTGTCTATTCAGTGTTTTTCTTGTTTCTTGCGGTAGGATTGCACTGCTATAAACTTCCATCTTAGAACTGCTTTTGCTGCATCCCACATGTTTTGAATTGTCGTGTTTTCATTGTCATTTGTTTCTAGAAATTTTTTGCTTTGCCTTTTGATTTCTTCAGTAACCCGTTGGTTATTTAGAAATGTTTTGTTTAATCTCCATGTGTTTGTGTTTCTTACAGATTTTCTCTTGTAATTAATATCTAGTCTCATGGCATTGTGCTCAGAGAAGATGCTTGATACGATTTCAATCTTCTTAAATTTACTGAGGTTTGATTTGTGACCCAAGATGTGATCTATCCTGAAGAATGTTCCATGTGCACTTGAGAAGGTGTATTCTTCTGCATTTGGATGAAAAGTCCTGAAGATATCAATGAGATCCATGTCATCTAATGTATTTTTTAAGACTTGTATTTCCTTATTAATTTTCTGTTTTGATGCTCTGTCCATTGGTGTGAGTGGGGTAATAAAGTTTCCTACTATTATTGTGTTACTGTCAATTTATCCTTTTATGTCTGTTAGTGTTTGTCTTATGTATTGAGGTGCTCCTATGTTGGGTGCATAGATATTTACAATTGTTATATCTTCCTCTTGGATTGGCCCCTTGATCATTATGTAGTGTCCTTCCTTATCTCTTGTAATCTTCTTTATTTTAAGGTTTATTTTGTCTGATATTAGGATTGCTACTCCAGTTTTCTTTTGCTTTCTATTTGCATGGAATATATTTTTCCATGCTCTCTCTTTCAGACTGTATGTCTCTTGAGGTCTGAAGTGGGTTTCTTGTAGACAGCATATATGCATCTTTTTTTCTGTATCCATTCAGCCAGTCTGTGTCTTTTGGTTCGAGCATTTAATACATTTATATTTTAAGTAATTATTGATATATATGCTCCTATTGCCATTTTCTTTGGAGAAGGCAATGGCACCCCGCTGCAGTACTCTTGCCTGGAAAATCCCATGGGTGGAGGAGCCTGGTAGGCTGCAGTCTATGGGGTCACTAAGAGTCAGACACGACTGAGCGACTTCACTTTCACTTTTCACTCTCATGCATTGGAGAAGGAAATGGCAACCCACTCCAGTGTTCTTGCCTGGAGAATCCCAGGGATGGGAGAGCCTGGTGGGCTGCCATCTATGAGGTCGCACAGAGTCGGACACAACTGAAGCGACTTGGCAGCAGCAACATTGCCATTTTCTTAATTGTTTAGGGTTGATTTTGTTAGATCATCTTTTCTTCTCTTGTATTTCTTGACTATATTAGTTCGTTTAACATTTGTTGTAAAGCTGGTTTGGTGGTACTGAATTCTCTTTTGCTTATCTGAAGAGCTTTTTATTTCTCCATCACTTTTGAATGAGATCCTTTCTGGGTATAGTAATCTTGACTGTAGATTTTCCCTTTCAGTACTTTAAATATATCCTGACATGCCCTTCTGGCCTGCACAGTTTCTGCTGAAAGATCAGCTGTTAAGCATATTGGGTTTCCCTTGTGTGTTACTTGTTGCTTCTTCCTTGTTGCTTTTAATATTCTTTCTTTGTGTTTAGTCTTTGTTAGTTTGACTAGTATGTGTCTTGGTGTGTTTCTCTTTGGGTTTATTTTGTAAGGGACTCTTCCTTCATGCCTCTTGAACTTTATTGATTATTTCCTTTCCCATGTTGGTAAATTTTCAACTATAATCTCTTCAAAAATTTTGTCATACCCTTTCTTTCTTCTTCTTCTGAGGACCCTATAATTAGAATGTTGCTCACTTGATATTGTTCTAGAGTTCTCTGAGACTGTCCTCAGTTCTTTTCATTCTTTTTACTTAATTCTGCTCTTCAGAAGTTATTTCCACCATTTTATCTTCCAACTCACTGATTGATTCATTCTTCTGCTTCAGATAGTCTGCTATTGATTCCTTCTAGAGTAATTTTAACTTCAGTAATTGTGTTGTTTGTCTCTACATGTTTATTCTTTAATTCTTCTAGGTCTCTCTTAATTGATTCTTGCATTTTCTCCATTTTGTTTTCAAGGTTTTTGATCATCTTTACTATCATCATTCTAAATTATTTTTCAGGCAGTTTTCCCATTTCCTCGTCATGTATTTGGACTTCTATGATTCTGGTTTGTTCCTTCATTTTAGTATTCCTCTGCCTTTTCATGATTTTCTTTTTAACTTATTGTATTTGAGGTCTCTCTCCTTTTCCCTGGCTTCAGGGTTGAATTCTTTCTTCCTTTTGGTTTCTGCCCTCCTAAGTTTTGTTCAGTGGTTTGTGTAAGCTTTGTCTATGGTGAGATTTTTGCTGAGGTTTTTTGTTTGTTTGTTTCTCCTTTGAAGGTCAAGGCTGACAGTGGTGGTAATCCTGTCTGCTGATGATTGGGTTCATATTTTTGCTTTGTTTGTGTTTAGATGAGGCATCCTGCACAGGGTGCTACAGGTGGTTGGGTGATGCCAGGTCTTGTACTCAAGTGGTTTCCTTTGTGTGAGTTCTCCCTATTTGATACTCCCTAGGGCTAGTTCTCTGGTAGTCTAGGGTCCTGGAGTCAGTTCTCCTTTTCCAAAGGCTCAGGGGTTGATCTCTGTTCAGGAACAGGGATTCTACCTGTGGTTTGTTATGGCATTAAGTGAGATTAAAACAAATACCCAAAAATGAGAAACCAAAAATGAACCTGAGACAAATGAAAGTTACAAAATCAGGCAAATAATAATTGAAATAATGGAATATACACATATACATATACACCCATAAACAAAATAAAAACTGTTCAACAAAATAAAGTACAATAGATTGACCTAAGAAGCAAAGGAAACTAAAAATCATATCTGCTAATTAAGAACAAAACTAACTAAAGCACCACAAACGGGAAAACAAAACTAAAGTGAGGGGCCAAGTGGGGAATAAAGCAATGTAAATAAAACTAACAAATATATTGAGAAGAAAGAAAAGAAAGAAAGAATAGATATGAAAAGTTAAATAGACATAGATAAAGAAGATTTATATACATTAAAGTTTAACTTCAAGGGGAAAAGAGTAGTAGGAAAAGCAAACAAAGGGGAAAATATATCAAAATAATAATTGGTTTAAAATATTAAAAATTAAAAAAAGAGTAAAGAAAAAAGGGAAAACTCCACAGAGCTGCCAAAGCCCAAAATAGAGGTAGTTTTATAACAACAATAAAATATGTGACTGAGGGAAAAGGAAAAAAAAAAAAGGTCAAAAGCTTCATTAGATTTCATAGTGCCAATAAAATCAACAACTACAACAGAAGAGGGGAAGAAAGAAAAAAATCCAAAAGAATCTACAGAACAAATCAAACATAAGAATAATGTTTTTCTTGCGTCACTGCTGTTAGAGCCCTTTCCCTCTCTGGGAATTACAGTCTACCTCGCCTCCCCTAGGTTGCCCTCCAACACTGTGCTTGCTGGTCTCTGGACCTTCTGTGGGGCAGCTCAGATTCTAATCTGGTCCTACTCCTGTGTGTTTTTGCCTCCAAGGTCCACAGCTATCAGAACTAGTGTGTTTTCTTTTGTGGCAGCTCTCAATGACCTTTTATATATTCCATAGACACAAAGTCTGCCTAGTTGATGGTGTGGATTTAATCAGCAGCTTGTACAGCTGATGTGAAGGTTTTGGATCTTCTTCCTTAGCTACACTGCCCCTGGGTTTCAGTTGTGGTTTTATTTCCACCTATGCATGTGGATGGAGAAGGCAATGGTAACCCACTCCAGTACTCTTGCCTGGAAAATCCCATGGGCAGAGGAATCTGGTAGACTGCAGTCCATGGGGTTGCTAAGAGTCAGACACGACTGAGCGACTTCACTTTCACTTTTCACTCTCATGCATTGGAGAAGGAAATGGCAACCCACTCCAGTGTTCTTGCCTGGAGAATCCCAGGGACAGGAGAGCCTGGTGGGCTGCCATCTATGAGGTCTCACAGAGTCGGACATGACTGAAGCGACTTAGCAGCAGCAGCATGCATGTGGGTTATCCACTGAGGTTTGCTCCTAAGGCTGCCCTGGAAAACTTGGATTTTCCCCTGTGAGGGCAAGGTGTGGAAATGATGCAGCTGCTTGGGTCACAGGGGTTCTGGCAGCACCAGGTACTCAGGGGAGTTGGCGGCTAGGGCAGCAGGAAATATAGTGCTCTAGAAGGATATGGCAACCAGTATTGGCCAATATGCTCTAGTATTCTTGCCTAGAGAACCCCCTGACACAGAAGGCTGGCAGGCCACAGTCTACAGGGTCACAAAGTGTTGGACATGACTGAAGCAACCATGTACACATAGACGCAGGACTTTTTTGCCTGTGGCAGCTCTGCCCCAGTGAGAGTTGAGCATGAAGATGGTGCAGCTGCTTGGCTCGTGGGGACCCTGGAAGTGGCAGGGACATGGACTGCCTCTGTCACAGGAGTTATGGCCCTATCAGAGTCTTTTTTCAAGCCTCTTGTAGCTGGCGATCAGAAGGCCTTCTTGACCAGTCTTTCTCCATAGCTCTACCTGTTCAGGCACTTAGAGGGCTCAAGTGCCTGGGATCCTTCTCTGTTGTTTGCGCATCAGGCACATAGGTAGGCACCCCCCTCACTGAGGTCCTACTCTGTAGTTCAGTGTATCAGGCATTGGATGGGCCAGCCTTCTATTGTTCAGCTGCTGATGCTGGCATGTGGGGAGAGAGAGGAGATGCTGATGGCTCCACCCACTATGTGTGACTCAGCAGTATTGTCTTGCTTCCATGGCTGCCCAGCTTTCCTCCACGGGCATTTCCCACCACAATCTCCTCCCTCACACCCGCTCCATCCGTCTCTCCACAGTCAACAGCAGCCCTCACCCTGGAATTGCTCCACAATCCCTAAACTCCAGCTCCCAGCTGCTGTGCAAGTCCACAGGACCTGCATCCCTGTTCAGAGTGTGTATGGCTGCGGCAAGGACTGTCTGATTCTCATTTCATTTAAGCTGCCACAGATCAGATGTATCACTTTCAGCCTTAAATGTTTCTTCTCTGACTCATACAATTGCCTGGATGTGAGGATTGGACCCCTGCCACCCACCAAGGGCAGGACAAGTCCTGCTAAGACTCCTGTTTTTCCCCCTAGTTCCTTCATCCTACCAAATTTTGTGTGGTTCTATATATTCTTCTCTGCTAGTCAGGTAGTCCTGTTGGCTCTCAGCTGGTGTTCTGCATGCACTTCTGTGTCTGAAGATGTATTCCTGATGTATCTGTGGAGAAAGATATACTCCACGTCCACCTACTCCTCTGCCATCTTCTGCTTTTCATTTTTTGAGAATTACTTTTTGGTTATTTTAAAGAGTTTATATTTCTATTTTGAAACTTGCTTGTAAATCTAAGTGTGTTATTTTAATGCCCTTGAGCGTAGTTATAATAGTTCTTGTCTTTTTTTTTTTTTTTTGGTATGTTAAATCATTTTGTAAGGTATCCTTACACATTTCAAATGATGTGACTTATAAAGTCCAGATTAAATTTTTTAATTGGTATGCAGATAATTTGGCTAAACTCAAATTGTTCAAACTCTGATTTCAATGTCTGGTAAGCCAAATTTCAAATCAGTGATTTTTATCTTAGCCAAGGTACTTCAAGTTTTGCACTCTTCCCCCCCATCCCCACCCTGTTCAGAAGTTAGTTACACATTTGGACATAGATCCTTTCTGAAAACTTTCACCTTATTCTTAGTTTGTATGTTTGACCCTGTTTCCAAGCACAAATAATTAAACATTTACTTTTAGAATGGCCAAAGAACTGTTCAATCCAAATTTGTAACAGATGAAAAATTTAAGGATTTAACTGTTACATGGCCAGACCAGGGTCTGCCCTTATTATAAAATATATAGAAACGACACTCACAGTTCCTTTTACTACTTCCACGTGATGACTCTTTCTAGTATCTGCTTTGTTCATTCTCCATAGACTCTGACTATCTCTTTCATTGTTAATAGTATTGCCTTTTGTTGTTGTTTTTTAGCATGCATATTTTTCATCTGTTAGAAATTTGGACTGATCAGTTCTTTGGCCATTCTAAAAGTAAATATTTAATTATTTCCCTTTCAAATCTTGTTTTTAACTGTGAAATGAAAGCCTCAGGCCCCTAATGAAGGCATTAAGACCTAATTAGAAATCTTGTCACTGATACAATATATAGTGCAGTTTTTACTAATAATACTTGGTGGTGAAAGAGTGAAAAAAGATAGGGCCTTCCAATTATTCATTTCTTCCTCATTATTCATTTATTCATTGACTTATTTATTCAGCATACATTTATGAGCCACACATTTTTCTATGCCCTTGGGATAGAACTGTTAAGAAATACATCTGTCCTTGTGGAGTTTGTATTGTAGGAGAATGACAGAAAAATTAAACAGTAGACAATAAGTAAGAAAACTGTGTTCTCTGGTAGATGGTGAAAAATACCTTGTAAAATAGGGAGCCTAGAAACATAAGTGTGAGAAATAATGGTTCTTGAGAGTTTGTAGTTGTAAATAAGGTTCTGCTGCATTGAAAAGTGGGGTTTTGAGTACAGTTATAAAGGAGACAAGTGAGATAACCACACGGATATATGACTTTCAAAAAGGGGCGCTGCTATGTGCAAGAGAGGTCTCTAGAACCTGCAAGGTGGTCAGTGTACCTGAAATAGGAAGGGTTCAAGCCTTGTTATTGTTGTCCAGTCACACAGCTGTGTCTGACTTGTGAGCCCATGGACTGCAGCACACAGTCCTGCAAAGTGCTACAGGCTTCCCTGTCCTTTACCATCTTCCAGAGCTGACTCAAACTGTGTCCATTGAAATGGTAATGCCATCCAACCATCACATCCTCTGTCATCCCCTTCTCCTGCCTTCAATCTTTCCCAGCATCATGGTCTTTTCTAATGAGTTGGCTCTTCATATCAGGTGGCCAAACTATTGGAGCTTCAGCATCAGTCCTTCCAATGAATATTCATGATGATTTCCTTTAGGATCGATTGGTTTGATCTCCTTGCTGCCCAAGGGACTTTCAAGAGTCATCTCCAACAACACAGTTCAAAAGCATCAATCAATTCTTCAGTGCTCATCCTTCTTTATAGTCCAGATTTCACATCCATACATGACTACTGGAAAAACCATAGCTTTGACTGTATGAACCTTTGTTGGCAAAGTAATGTCTCTGCTTTTTAGTATGCTGCCTAGGTTTGTCATAGCTTTTCTTCCAAGAACTAAGTGTCTTTTAATTCCATGGCTAAAGTCAACATCTGCAGTGATTATGGAGCCCAAGAATATAAAGTCTGTCACTGTTTCCATTCTTTCCCCATCTATATGCCATGAAGTGATGGGACTGGATGCCATGATTTTAGTTTTCTGAATGTTGAGTTTCAAGCCAGTTTTTTCACTCTACTCCTTAACCTTCATCAAGAGGCTCTTAGTTCCACTTTGCTTTCTTCCATAAGGATGGTGTCATCTGCATATCTGAGGTTATTGATATATCTCCCAGGAATCTTGATTCTGGTGGTGTTTCATCTAGCCCTGCATTTTGCATGATGCACTCAGTATATAAGTTAAATAATCAGGGTGACAATATACAACCTGATGTACTCCTTTCCTAATACTGAACCAGTCTTTTGTCCATGTCCAGTTCTAACTGTTGTTTCTTGACCTACATACAGGTTTCTCAGGCAACAGTTAAGGTGGTCTGGTATTTCGATCTCTTTCAGAATTTTCCACAGTTTGTTGTTTTGCTCATAGTCAAAGACTTTAGCATAATCAAAGAAGCAGAAGATGTTTTTCTGGAATTCTCTTGCTTTTTCTATGATCCAGTGGATGTTGGCAATTTGATCTCTAGTTCTTCTGCCTTTACTAAATCCAACTTGAACATCTTGAAGTTCTTGGTTCAGGTACTGTTGAAGCCTAACATGGAGAATTTTGAGCATTGCTTTGATAGTGTGTGAAATGAATGCAATTGTGTGGTAGTTTGAACATTCTTTGGCATTGCCTTTCTTTGGGACTAGAATGAAAACTGACCTTTTCCAGTCCTGAGGTCACTGCTGAGTTTTCCAAATTTGCTGGCATATTGAGTGCAGCACTTTAATAGCATCACCTTTTAGAATTTGAAATATTTCAGTTGGATTCCATCACCTCCACTAGCTTTGTTCATAGTGATGCTTCCTAAGAGCCCTCTGACTTTGCACTCCAGGATGTCTGACTGTAGGTGAGTGATCACACCATAATAGTCATCTGAGTCATTAAGATCTCTTTTGTATAGTTCTTCTGTGTACTCTTGCCACCTTTTAAAAATATCTTCTGCTTCTGTTAGGTCCATACCATTTCTGTCCTTTATTGTGCCCATCCTTGCATGAGATGTTCCCTTAGTATCTATCTCTGATTTTCTTTAAGAGACCTCTAGTCTTTCCCATTCTATTGTTTTCCTCTCTTTCTTTGTGTTGACCAGTTAGGAAGGTTTCCTTATCTCTCCTTGCTCTTTTTTAGAACTCTGAATTCCAATGGGTTTATCTATCTTTCCTTTTTCTTTGCCTTTCATTTCTGTTCTTTTGTCAGCTATTTGTAAGGTCTCTGCACACAACCATTTTGCCCTCTTGCAGTTCTTTTTCTCAGAAATGGTTTTGATCACCACCTCCTGTATGATGTTATGAACCTCCATCCATAGTTCTTCAGGAACTATGTCTGTCAGATCTAATCTCTTAATTCTATTTGTCACTTCCACTGTATAATCATAAGGAACTTGACTTAGGTCATATCTGAATGGCCTAGTGGTTTTCCCTAGTTTCTTCAATTTAAGTCTGAATTTGGCAATAAGGAGTTCGTGATCTGGGCCACAGTCACCTCCCGTCTTATTTTTACTGACTGTATAGAGCTTCTGCATCTTCAGCTGCAAGGAATATAATCAATCTGATTTCAGTATTGACAATCTGGCGATGTCCATGTGTAGAGTTATTTCTTATGTTGTTGGAAGAGGTTGTTTGTTAAGACCAGTGCATTATCTTGGCAAAACTTTTTTAGGTTTGCCCTGCTTCACTTTGTACTCCAAGGCCAAATTTGCCTATTACTCCAGGTATCTCTTTACCTCCTACTTTTTGCATTTCAGTCCCTTATGTGTAAAGGACATCTGTTTTTTTGGTGTTAGTTTTAGAAGGTCATGTAGGTCATCATAGAACCATTCAACGTCAGCTTCTTCAGCCTTAGTGGTTGGGGCATAGACTTGGATTGTTGTGATATTGAATGATTTGCCTTGGAAATGGACAGATCATTCTGTTGTTTTGGAGACTGCACCCAAGTAATCCATTTTGGATTCTTGTTGACTATGGAAGCTACTGCATTCTTCTAAGGGATTCTTGCCCACAGTAGTAGATATAATGGTCATCTGAATTAAATTCACCCATTCCAGTCCATTTTAGTTTGCTGATTCCTAAAACGTCGATGTTCACTCTTGCCATCTCCTGTTTGACCACTTACAATTTACCTTGATTCATGGACCTAACCTTCCAGGTTCCTATACCATATTGATCTTTACAGCTTCAGGCTTTACTTTCCCCACCAGACACAGCCACAATTGGGCACTGTTTTCGCTTTGGCTCAGCCTCTTCATTCCTTCTGGTTTCCTCTCTTCTCCAGTAGCATTTTTGGCACCTACCGACCTGGGGAGTTCATCTCTCAGTGTCATATCTCTTTGTCTTTTCATTACTATTCATGTGGTTCTCAAGGCCAGATTGCTGAAGTGGCCTACCATTCCCTTCTCCAGTTGACCCTGTTTTGTCAGAACTCTCCATCATGACCCATCTGCGTTGGGTAGCCCTACATGGCATAGCTCACAGTTTCATTGAGTTAGACAAGGCTGTTATCCATGTGATCAGTTTGGTTAGTTTTCTGTGATTGTGGTTTTCATTCTATCTGCCTTCTGATGGATAAGGATAAAAGGCTTGTGGAAGCTTCCTAAAGGGAGAGACTGGCTGTGGGGTTAGCTGGGTCTTGCTCTGATGGGCAGTCCCAGGCCCAGTAAATCTTTAATCCAGTTTTATACTGATGGGTGGAGTTGTGTTCCTTCCCTGTAGTTTTGCCTGAGGTCAAACTGCCGTAAGGGTAATGGCAACCTCCTTCAAAAGGACTTAGGCCAGGACTGAAGTATTCAGTGCTCCTGACTTTGGACCCATGCCTCCACTGGAGACTCCCAGATACTCACACGCAAGTGTGGCTCAGTCTCTTGTGGGGTCATTGCTCCTTTTTCTGGTGTCATGTGCACAAGGTTTTGTTGTGCTCTCCAAGAGTTTGTTTCCTCAGTCCTGTGTAAGTTCTGTAATTAAATGCCACTGGCCTTCAAAGTCAGATTCCCTGGAGACTGTGAGTCCCTTTGCCGGATCTCCAGCTTGGGAAATCTGTTGTGTGCCCTAGAACTTTTGCAAAAGTGCAAGAACTCCTTTGGTATAATTGTTCTCCTGTTTGTGGGTCGTCTGCTCAGTGGTTCTATGGTTGGGCTGATGGCAACCTCCTCCAAGAGGACTAATGCCATACTCTGTGCCTCCCAGGTCTGCTGCAACCAGAACCTGGTCCCTGCCACAGGCCACTGCTGACCCATGCCTCTGCAGGAGATGCTAAAACACTCAAAAACAGGTCTGGCTCAGTCTTTTATGGGTGTCACTGCTCCTTTCCCTGGGTCCTGGTGTGCACGAGGGTTTTGTTTGCACCCTCTGAGCATCTGTGGCAGGTATGAAGTTTGATTTTAAATGTGCTTTTGCCCCTCCTACCATCTTGCTGGGGCTTCTCCTTTGCCCTTGAGGGTATCTTTTTTTTGGTGGGATTCAATTTTCTCCTGTCAATGGTTGTTCAGCAGCTACTTGCGATTTTGGTGTTCTCGCAGGAGAAGTTGAACACATGTCCTACGCCACCATCTTATTTATGTCATCAGGCCTTGGGGTGCCGGGGTCCAGCCCTGGTGGATCCAGGGAATTTGAAGCATGGATGGCGTTGGCGAGGAAAGACTTATTTATTTATTAATATAAGATTAGATTAGGAAGAAATAGTGTAGTAGGCAAATTAAGTGGAGAAAGAGGGCTGAATAACTTGGATTACATGGAAGACCAATAAAATTCCAGACAAGGAACTTGCACCATCTACATTGGGCCACTGGCGCTCGCTTGAATATCTAAGGGTGCCTCGCCTTAGGCTCCCTTTCGCGTGGGTCTTAACAGCCAGGGCAAGTAAGTAGACTTGGTGAGCCTCCGCACCCCAGATGGGAATTCAGCCTGAAATTAAAGTAAAGAGGAAAAGGAAAAAGAGAGAGAGAGAGACACGGGGGAAACCAGTCCAGCGACTGGCTCCAGCCTCTATTGTTCAGAAGGCCTTTTATACTTTTGATAAAACATGCAGATCAATGGATAACACAAAGTTATGCAGCGTTAGCCGTCCAGATTCTTATCAAAACCAGGCTTTTCTCTCTGCATACCTAATTGTATATACAAGTCTTAGGTAATTTACATCATCTTCCAGCCAAAAGGGCCAATTGACATTTTACAGCCTTTTTTCTGATAAGGGTTTGTCAACCAGAAGACTTATTTGTGTTGATCTTCCCAAAGTCTGGTGCCAATCTCAGAAAGCACTAAATAAAGATACATTCTTACATAGCAAGGACACAAGAGGAGTGCAGTGATATATAACAAAGAGAAAAGTAATTAACTCAAAAGTCTAGTGTTGCTAACATCAAAACTGCTATATATCTTTTTCCATATCCCATTTACATTGATTAACATCCTCCCAGGTGCCTAAAAGATAAAGAATATGGAGGCCTGGCAGCAGTCATTAAGTCAACAGTGAAAACCCGTCATCAATATGATTTTTAACTCTTTAGAAAAGGCTCTGTATCTTTAAGATGCTTTTAAGCTTTGTGTTTCTCGCGGTTGGGGGGTTGTAAGCAATTCACAACCTTTAAGAGGTCGGGGGAACCTGTTAGGCAAGCTAGAGAGCAATCAGAGGGGGTTTAACTGAAACATCCCTTTCAAATGCAGAAGACTAAAGCCCTGAGTTGACTTTTTTCCCAGAGAATATCAGAAAAGTGGAAAAGCAGAGCACAAAAGCCGGCAGATTTTTGTTTTTTTTTTGTTGGGGTACATGCTTAGGAATTTCCAGGGGGGCCCCTGAAGTCTGATCACGCCTTGCATATATCAGCTTCCTTCCTCATGACCTTGTCACGGGTGGGATTCCTCACACTGGCTTCCGGCATTGGGGTGACATTATCTAACTTCAGCAAATGATCAACCTGGTTGCTGTGTTGAAAATAGACTGTAGAAAACAAATTTATTATGAAGTTATCAAATTAATCCAAGTTATCCACACTGGGGATGCATGACAGGCTGCTTATTACACAGCAGTAGTGGAAAGTAAGTTTAAGCTATGGATATATTTTAAAAGTAAACACAAAAGGATTTCATGATGGATCAGTATGTGTGGGGGGTAAGAAAAGTAGAGGGATCAAGATGACTTTAAACTTACTGGCTTAAGCACCCAAGAATATTAAAATAATCTTATTAGGGGTCTTGAGATTGAGTAGTTATAAAGGGAGAAAATCAAGAGTCCAGTTTTGACCAGTGTACACTTGAGAGGTCTTACTGGCCATCAGAGGAGGGCGGTTGACTAGGCAGCTGGATATGTGGATCTGGACTACAGATCTAGACATATGAGTCATAGTAAAGTGTGAACAAGAGATACTTATGTGAGACGTATGCAGTATTAGAGACCGTGAGAGTGGCTGTCAAGGGAGTGAGTGTGATCACAGTACAGACTAGTCCACTCTGCCCTGGAGCACTCCAACATTAACTCATGGAATCTTCAAGTTATCTTGGCATAAATCTGCGACTCTTTCAGACAGAACATGAAAATCACTGATTTGTATAAGATCCTCATTTTACTTATGAACAAATTGAAAAACAGAAGCATAAGTTTATCCAACAGTTTACCCACTGTCAGAGAGCTAAGATTAAATGCCCCAGTTATCTGACTAATAATTAAAAGACTACTTGCAAAGCAAGAGGGAATAAGGCAGTAAGTGTTTCTTCAAATACCCAAAGAATAGGTGTCTGTGCTTATTAAATATTTAATTATAGTCTTTCCTGTGCTTTAATTAAGCACAGACTTTGAAAACTTTTGATGAAAGACTCATGCTGCTACTGCTACTGCTAAGTCACTTCAGTCATGTCCAACTCTGTGCAAGCCCGTAGATGGCAGCCCACGATCATAGTCCTATGTAAATTCAAAACTATCAGATTGAAGGAGTGTGAAGTGTGTGTATTCAGTGTCTTTCATCACACATTACCATTTTTTGTTAGTAACAGAACAAGAGAGAAAATAAAATTATGTTGTAATATCAGAGAAAACAATATACACAAATGCATAGTCAGTGATGGTCTATTTGAATTTTATAGAAATATTTACTGAACTTCTGGTAGGCTCATGGTTGAAGTCCTGAATTCTCCTTTTAAATATTAGGTGAAAACATTCTGCTATAAAGTACTTTATCTTTGAATACAAAGATAAAACTCTCCAGATAAAATAACATTTTATATTTATATGGAAGCTTTTATAGTAAGAATATTTCCCTCACTTATAAATAACATCATTTTACATACTGTTGAATTTCAGCTGTTATTAAGACATTTAGCATCACCACCAGGCAATAATTCTCAGACTGTTTTTAAAAAAAATAATACCATATCCTATTTAGTAAACTTGGATCCTACATATATGGAGTGTGTTTACTTTTCTCCCCAGTCAGCAAAAGAGAAAATTTATTGAAGTCTCAGGGCCATGGGGCTTGGGCAGGAGGCCATTTTGCAGGCAAAGGAGAAGCTGGTGGAGGGGCCTTATTTGATCATCTTCTTGAAGTGCAGGTTGTTGGTGTGGCCACACTTCTTGTGGCAGTGGACAGTGTGGGGGTGTAGACAGGCATAATACTTGCAGCAGATCATCTTGTTACAGCTGTATTTCTGAGTAAATTGGCAAAGGGAAGTCTCAATGATGCTGCCTTGCACACAAAGCACCAACTGCCGGGCAGGCTCTTTCTGGATATTGTGATCTGACAGAGTGCTGTCATCCTCCAGCTGTTTGCCTGCAGAAATCGGATGCTGCTAATCAGGCGGGTTGCCCTCATCTTGGATTTTAGCTTTGACATTGTCAGTTGTGTCACTGGACTTGACCTCGATGATGATGGTCCTGTCAGGGTCTGCACAGAGATCTGCATCTCTGCATCTGCTGCTTGGCTGCCTGTTGAAGAGAAAGGGAGGAGCAATATACATCCAACAAATTAGAAACAATAGTGTTATTTTCAGGAGTACCTACTTGTCTCTAGAATAATGATAGAAATGGATAGTTTTCATTGTCTATTGGGTAACTGTGTCATACTCCCTAAGTGCAGTAAGCCTGCAACACAGGCTTTCTTCATGTAACATGATTGTAAAGTTCCAAGATCAACATAAAGCTACTAAGAAAATAAATCAAGAATTATGTTTTCCTTGTATACTTTCAAATATGTTCCATAAGCTGTTCAGTTCATTTCAGTTCAGTTGCTCAGTCGTGTCCGACTCTTTACGACCCCTCTTTGCAGCATGCCAGGCCTCCCTGTCCATCACCAACTCCCAGAGTTCACTCAGACTCATGTCCATCAAGTCACTGATGCCATTTAGCCATCTCATCCTCTGTCATCCCCTTCTTCTCCTGCCCCCAATCCCTCCCAGCATCAGGGTCTTTTCCAATGAGTCAACTCTTCGCATGAGATGGCTAAAGTACTGGAGTTTCAGCTTTAGCATCATTCCTTCCAAAGAAATCCCAGGGTTGATCTCCTTCAGAATGGACTGGTTGGATCTCCTTGCAGTCCAAGGGACTCTCAAGAGTCTTCTCCAACACCACAGTTCAAAAGCATCAATTCTTTGGTGCTCAGCCTTCTTCACAGTCCAACTCTCGCATCCATACATGACCACAGGAAAAACCACAGCCTTGACTAGACGGACCTTAGTCGGCAAAGTAATGTCTCTGCTTTTGAATATGCTATCTAGGTTGGTCATAACTTTTCTTCCAAGGAGTAAGCGTCTTTTAATTTCATGGCCGCAGTCACCATCTGCAGTGATTTTGGAGCCCAAAAAATTAAAGTCTGACACTGTTTCCACTGTTTCCCCATCTATTTCCCATGAAGTGATGGGACCAGATGCCATGATCTTCATTTTCTGAATGTTGAGCTTTAAGCCAACTTTTTCACTCTCCACTTTCACTTTCATCAAGAGGCTTTTTAGTTCCTCTTCACTTTCTGCCATAAGGCTGGTGTCATTTGCATATCTGAGGTTATTGATATTTCTCCCAGCAATCTTGATTCCAGCTTGTGTTTCTTCCAGCCCAGCGTTTCTCATGATGTACTCTGCGTATAAGTTAAATAAGCAGGGTGACAATATACAGCCTTGATGTACTCCTTTTCCTATTTGGAACCAATCTGTTGTTCCATGTTCAGCTCTAACTGTTGCTTCCTGACCTGCATACAGATTTCTCAAGAGGCAGGTCAGGTGGTCTGGTATTCCCATCTCTTGAAGAATTTTCCACAGTTTATTGTGATCCACACAGTCAAAGGCTTTGGCATAGTCAGTAAAGCAGAAATAGATGTTTTTCTGGAACTCTCTTGCTTTTTCCATGATCCAGCAGATATTGCCAATTTGATCTCTGGTTCCTCTCCCTTTTCTAAATGACTGTCTAATTTAGCCCTTATCTAAAAATGTTTTTATACCACATAGAGTGAGTGATCTATTTAGCAACAATATATTTTAAATATGCTATTTCGTTTCAAGTAATTGTTTCTTGTCTTATCCACTGTTTCTTTTGAGAAGACAATTATTAGTCTTACTGTTGTTCCTTTGAGGGAGTTAAATTTTATGGTTGACACTTGAACTGGGTTTAAACTGTATGGGCCCACTTAGACATGAATTTTATTCAACAAATACATACTAAAGTTCTACGTGATTCACAGTTGGCTGAATTTGAGAATGCAGAAATGTTAATAGGTGGGCCAGCTGTAAACTCTGTGGACTTTCGATTGTGCAATGGGTCAGCAACCCTAACCCTCTTATTGTTCAACTATATTTGTATTTTGTTTTCCTTGTTGTTTCTTATATTTCCGTCTTGTCTAAAGTCTTAAGCAGATTTATTATGATGTATCAAGTATGGTATTATTATATATATCCTGTTTGGCCTTCTCAGTAATTTTTATATATTTAGCTTGATGTCTTTTAATTTTGGAATGTCTAGCCCATTCTCTTCAGATATTTATTTTGATGATTCTCTCTTTCTTAAAGATCTTTTCTTACACATATGGTACCATTTATCACTCCAGTATATTTTTAACTTTTATCTTTTTTTTCTCTCTCTCTTTGTTTCAATGTGGATATTTTCTTAAGTCTTGCTATGAACTCAATATTTGTGTTCCCTCAAGTTTGCATATTGAAATCCCACTCTCCACTATGATGATATTTAAAGGTGGAGCCATTGGTACATAATTAGGTCACGAGGGTGGAGCCCTCATGAATGGGATGATCTCTTTCTGTCACTTGAGGATATAGCAGGAGGGTAGTCATTTGCAAACCAGGAGGAGGGTTCCCACAAGGAACTGAATCTGCCTCTACCCTGGTCTTGGAATTCTTAGTCTCAGAACTGTGAGAAATAAGGTTTGTCGTTTAAGTGAAGTGAAAGTCACTTAGTCATGTTCTACTCTTTGCGACCTCATAGTCAATTCTCCAGGCCAGAATGCTGAATTTAAGTCACCCAGTAAATGATATTTTTGTTATAGCAGACCAAACTCATTAACATAGGACTGATTTTCCGAATTATTAATTTTTTAATCATGCCCAATCAGCTACTAACCTTATCTACTGAATATTACCTTTTAGTTATAGGAAAATCATAAAGTTATTACTTTTCTTTTCTTTTCTTTCCTATTTTTTTGTGTGCTTAGTTGCTCAGTTGTGTCTGACTCTTTTTGACCCCATGGACTGTAGCCCATCAGGTTCTTTTTCCATGGGATTTTTCAGGCAAAAATGCTACAGTGGGTTGCCATTTCCTCTTCCAGGGGAATCTTCCTGATCCAGGGATGAAACCCATGTCTCCTGTGTCTCCTGCATTTCAGGCAGGTTTTTTTAACCTTTATAATTACCTAATATTCTTACCAAGTAGTTTATTTCATGAATACTAATCCTAGTCATTTTAAAGTCTTTATTTGATAATTCTAATATGTTTTTTCTCTTGTTAGTCTGTTTCTTTGTTATTCCTCATTTAAGATAGGAAAAAAAAAACTTTAAAAAATTCATAGAGAATTCACTCTTAATTTTGGGTAGCAGTTGATATAGGCATATACCTTTCCCTCTAAGTGAAACCAAGGATTGAAATGATTTGAAGGTCAGCTTAAATCTTCATCTATTTTTGGTCTATCCCTACTCTTATGGTGAGAACTGTCAGATATTCCAACTGAGGGATTTTTCCAGGGACTATCTTCCTTGGGTAACTGAATTTCAGAATTTGTTATATATTTCTTCATGAGATTTCTATTCTCAATCTACCATCAACCTTTTTAAAACTGGCAAATACCTCAAGGGAAGAAGCTCTGCTAGATTTTGGGATCACCTCTCTGTAATTCCCTTCTATTCAAGTCTTTGCTGTCTTGAAAGGTATGTAATGAAAGTATTTCAACTAATGAACTATCTATTGCTTAAATATTTTAGCCAGTTTTTAAAACATTACAGTTTACTTGTTTTATGGGAGAATATTTCAACAACAAGACATCCATATTTATCTTGAATGTCTCCAATGTTATTACCCACTTTCTGCTAAATCTGAGCTTTGTTTATTTAGTATCCATGCTCCACCAGTGCATGGTAGTTAACACTGCATTTACTTGTTACTGCAAATGCCATCAAGTTGAAAAACAGTTGAAGTAACAATCTATTTTTCAGTTTTTCTTAAAATTTTCCTTAAAAATATTTATTATATCTTCGTTCATTGATGAATTTAGCATTTTGCAGTATATATTTTCCCTAGCTTATTTTTCCTGCCCCCTCATTCCTGGCAAAGGATTGTCAAGGTATACTTGTCATACAGCTGCAAACAATGGACAAGTATAGTAATTACTTTATAAACAATATATTTTAAAAATAAATGATTACTCTGAAATAGTAAAATAATAGCTACAATAGAGAAAAATATTATTCAAAGTATTTATATTTGTGGAGATATTTCTGGGCTTAAGTCAGGACGTGACTTGTATAAAATTATGGAATTATAAAAGTATTAAAGCACTCTGTCAATTCCAGATTTATATGTCCAATCTACTGAGTATGGAGATTTACCTTTAATAATTCACTTTCTTAATATATTTGGCTTTCTTTCAAATATGTGGTCATCTTTTTAGTATTGCTAGTTATTAATGTTTTCTTTTTTATTTTTATCTATGTGCTTATTTTTATTCTGCCTTGAAAGACTCCAATATGTGAGAGTTGTATGGATCTAATTCTCCTTTTTATTTCTACTGGGCTTCATTCTTGCTAACATATTTTTCTTTGATTTTGCGCTATTCAGTTGTGCTCTCAATCATTTGACTTTTTGTCAATTGTAATATTTTATGGTCTAGTTTGACTTATCTTCCTCCAGTGAGGATTTGAATATGCCTCAGTCAGATAAATCATGTCACTAACATCCAAGAACCCTTTAAATTAAATTTTAGTCCCACTTATTTTCATAGCACCCACTGTGAATTTGGGTAGCTGAGTCCTTTGAAGGCAGGCCTTTAATCATGAATTCACAGATGAAATTTCTACACCCTTTCATAAGTATAAGAAAAAAAGGAAATAATGAACATTTTTATTTTTTATTGAAAATTTACTGATATAAGGTAATAAAAAGACTTATACTGGAATTGTAAAAGTAGAGAGAGATAAGAAAAATGTGTGAAGCAAAGTTAACTGTCTTAAAGGCAATATAATCATAGGACGTTTCTGTTTTAAATATTTTCTCTGAAAATACTACACGAGAAATGCTTCATTGTTTATGGAACCAATAAAAATTAATTAAGATTTCAGATACATGTTACACTTTGCTCCATAGTGTCCATTCCTAACAGAAATATGACACGAGGCAATAGCCACCTCTGTTTTTTGAGATTCTTTAAACGTAAACATGCATAGAGAAATTGGCTTCCCAGGTGATGCTAGTGGTAAAGAACCTGTTTGTCAATGCAGGAGACATAAGAGATGAGGGTTGATCCCTGGGTTGGGACTGAAGTGACTTAGAACACACACAGAACATAGAGAAATATATAAATGAAAATTTGTATATATGAAACATGTAGAAATGTAAATTATTGCAGGAAAAAGGAAGTACTTGACATGAAATATTAAACTCGTTTTAAATATAAAAGATTACAAATACAACAAATATTGACAAACATTTAATTAACAAATCTAATTTAGAATGTCATTTTGGTTAATTTTCATTGAAGTTTGCAATATTGAGGCTGTAATGTCCTTAAATTTAATTATGTCAAATGAGACAAAGTGCCTTATATATAGGAAAAATAAACTTTATAACAACAAAGTCATTTAATATTCTTCAAATTCACTGTAGAAATACTGTTTTATTTTTTAATAGCCTTTTCCCTTAACTAACAACATATAATCTTTATATCTTACAAGATATAGAAATCTGTCAAGAAACCCAACAGATTGCTTCAAAGTAAAAGTCCTGGACATCAGACATAAAATGGGACTCATCATAAACTCATTGAAAATAGTTTCCTGTAAAATGAATTTTAATTCACAGGCAGTTGTTACATAAGGTTTGGCCATTCACCCACTGGTTGCAGGTCTCCCCTTCCTTGTTTAGTAAAGAACAGATATTAGTTGAGATTTGAAGAATGTCACTGAATAACAAAATTCTATTTCTTGCTTGTAAAAAGTATTGTACATAGGTATCTTAAAATTCCGTGGCTGATAAGTTGAGGGAAAAAAAAGACTAATGAGTTCATTTACTTCAGCATCTGTTTGAGAAAGGCTAGAATAAATTTTAAAAATTAGGATATAAACTTTTTTTTTACTTTCACTTAGTGTAAAATTGAGAGATTCAAGGAAATATATAGAACCTTATCTGAGTAGTCAGATTATAGATAGCTATAGATATTTATTGCTTTCTGACAGCAAAGATATACTGTTTTCATGATAAAACTCAAAGAAAACGTATTTACCTGACTTAAGGATGAATTTCAAATGTAAAAACTTGGCTCAGCTCTTTAAAGGTAAGCTAGCTGCTAAAAATATGCTTCTTTCATGCATAATATGTAAGAATATAGAGAGAGCTTAAAAAATAAAAATGGAAACTGAACTTTCAACATGTTTTTATGCTAAATGCTTCCCAGAAATTTGTGAAAAAGAGCAGATGATAGTTATATTTAATTAAAGCATTACTAGAATTTTGTCTCTTGTTGGAATACTTCCAATCTTTTGAGAATTTATGTATTTCACATCAATTATTTTTAGGCAATATTAAATCTAGAATGAAACTAAAGCTTATTTTTCTTAGCCAAATTAGAAAAACTTTTAATTTATTGGTGTTTTTAAAACCAAAGTATTATGTATAATTTTTTTCTCTAAAGAAGTAAAATTCTGTTTTAAACATTCATGGGCATTATTTATAACATAGTTTCAAAGCACAATGGATATATCAATTATATATAATGTTGTACAGGAACATGTTGATTAATATTCAGTAATAATATTTGCTGGAGCAAGAAGTAATTGTTAGGATAGAGCATTCTATAAACATTAAAAGAATAGAAAATTATATATTAAACCAATAGTAATCAAGAGAAAGGGATCCCTGGTGGCTCAGTGGTAAAGAATCCAACTTCAGTGCAGGGAACATGTGTTGGATCCCTGGGTCAGGAAGTTCCCCTGGAGAAGAAAATGGCAACTCACTCCACTATTCTTGCCTGGGAAATCCTGTGGACAGGGGAGCCTGGCAGGAATCCATGGGGTTGCAAAATAGTCAGACACAACTTAGAAACTGAATAACAGCAGCAATAAAGAGAGTATGATTTATAAAAGTGAGCAATAATATAAATTAGCAACAAATCTCATTAACATTTAATTTTTTGAGGTAGTGATAATAAGTAGCAACTGAAGTAGAATGTATATAGTCATAATTTCAAATGAAGGTACAAGAGCAATGTTTAGGTATATAAACTATTATAAGAAAAAACAAACACTGAAATTTAAAACATATTAGCAATTAAATCACCCCTATTAAATAACACCCCCCCCAAAAAAAAACTATAACATACGATAGAATGAATTAAATGCCTCAAAGCATGTGGGAATATGGGAATACTTTAAGAAGCTCAAATACTAATCACAGATGTAGATTTTAAAAAGTAAAAATAAATGTAAAAAAGTTGATCAAATTTAGGAAATTTCTTTAAGAAATTAAAGAGAAAGAAAAGGCATCTTGGAAGATAAGACTAAAATAGAGGTAAACCAAAGAATGAAATGGAAATAATGCTGGAAAATAACCAAGAGAATGAACAAAAATAAAGAAGTGATATTTGTCCGAATTACTTCACCTAGTATGATAATCTTTAGGTCCATCCATATTGCTGCAAATGGCATTATTTCCCTTTTTCAATGGCCGAGTAATAATAGTTCATTGCATAATGCGCCACGTCTTCTTTATCTGTTTCTCTGTCGATAGACATTTAAGTTACTTCCCTGTCTTGACTATTGTAAACGGAGCTGCAATGAACATTGGAGTGCATTTATCTTTTGAAACCAGGTTTTTCTCTAGATAAATGCCCAAGCATGGTATTGCTGGATCATATGATAACTCTGTTTTTTGTTTTTTAAGGAACTCTATAGTGTTCTCCATAGTGGCTGTACCAATTTACATTCCTACCAAAAGTGTGGGAGAGTTCCCTTTTCTCCACACCTCTCCAGCATATGTTGTTTTATAGACTTTTTGAGGCTGGCCACTCTGACTGGTGTGAGGTGATACCTCACTGTCGTTTTGATTTGCATTTCTCTGGTAATTAGGAATGTTGTGCATCTTTTCATGTGCCTCTTGGCCATCTGTATGTCTTCCTTGGAGAAATTTCTGTTTGAACATCTGGCCAGTTTCTGATTGGGTTGTTTTATTGATATTAAGCCGCGTGAGCTGTTTGTATATTTTGGAGATTAATCCCTTGTTGCTCACATTGGTCACATTGTTGGTAAATCTTTTCTTGCATTCTGTGAGTTATCTTTTTGTTTTTGTTTATGGTCCCATTTGTTTAACTAGATTCCATTCATTTCCTTTTGTTTTTATTTTCGCTACTATTGTAGATGGCCCAAAAAAGATCAGTCCAGTTGTTCAGTCTTGTCCGACTCTTTGCGACCACTGCTGTAATTTATGTCACAGATAGTTCTGCCTTGGTTTCCCTGTAAGAGTTTTATAGTTTCCAATATTACATATAGGTCTTTAATTCACTTTGAATTTATTTTTGAATATAGTGTTAAAGAATGTTCTAATTCAACTTGTGAACATTTAGCTGTCCAGTTTTCCCAGGACTGTTTATTGAAGAGTCTGCCTTTTCTCCAGTGTATATTTTTGTCTCATTTGTCATAGATTAATTGACCATAGATGCATGGGTTTATTTCTGGGTTTTCTGTCCTGTTCCATTGATCTATATTTCTGTTCTTCTGCCAGTATCATACTATTTTGATGACTTTAGATTTGTAGTCTAGTCTGAAGTCAGAATTTCTTTGACATTTATTCCTCAAGTCATCTTGTCCCACCTGGATTCTTATGTCTGCCCTACAGTCTCTCATGTACAATAACATGAGAAAAAGTTTCACACTCAGTACACTCACGTGAGTCCATTTATACATTTGTTTTATGTACCTCTTGGTCTCTAATTAATTTCACTTTCCAGGGCCTTGATCAACTAGCCATGATAATCGATTTATCCTTACTTCAGGCCAGTATTCTTTCCCAAGAAATATACATGCAAGAGTACTTCCCAAAGCTTGTTAGCCTGGGTACTTTTCTATCATCATTCACTATTATAGCCCTCTTTCAATAAGTCTTTAGCAGGGCAGCAGGCAGTTTTTGACTTGTACTAGATTGAACCATTTCTAAACCAACCCTCAGATTTTTCTCAATTACCAGTTGGTTACAGGGAAACCTTTATAAGGATTTCAATGGTAACTGAGGGAGATGTTTCAGTGTTAACAAGTAGAAGAAGTAGAGGCAAAGACTGTACTTAACACTGGAAAGATCCACTCAGTCATGATATATTCTTTCTTTAATGTTGCATGCAATTAGCTAACATATTATTGAAGAATTTTAGTCTGTAGAATTATTTTTCTGTCAGGTTTTTGTGTACTTTGGGGGCTTCCCAGGTGGGGCTAGTGGTAAAGAATCTGCCTGCCAGTGCAGGAGACACAAGAGATTTAATCCCTGGGCTGGGAAGCTCGCCTGAAGGAGAGAATGGCAACCCACTCCAGTTTTCTCACTTAGAAAATACCATGGACAGAAGAGCATGCAGGCTACAGTCCTTGGTGTTACAAAGAGTTGGACACAACTGAGCATTCATCAACGTCATTTGTTATCCAGATAATGCAGCTACATACAGTGAAATTAGGAGTGTTCTCTTTTGTATTCTGAAGAGTTTGTGGAGAATTATTCAGTTCAGTTCATTTCAGTTGCTCAGTCATTTCCTACTCTTGGCAACCCCATGGACTGTAGAACTCCAGGCTTCCCTGTCCATCACCAACTCTTAGAGCTTGCTCAAACTCATGTCTATCAAGTCGATAATGCCATCCAACAATTTCATCCTCTGCTGTCCCCTTCTCCTCCTGCCTTCAGTCTTTCCCAGCATCAGGGTGTTTTCCAAAGCGTCAGTTCTTTTCATTAGGTGGCCAAAGTATTGGAGGTTCAGCTTCAGCATCAGTCCTTCCAAAAAACATTCAGGACTGATTTCCTTTACGATGAACTGGTTGGATCTCCTTGCAGTCCAAGGGATTCTCAAGAGTCTTTTCTAACACCACAGTTCAAAAGCATCAATTCTTCGGCGATCAGCTTTCTTTATAGTCCAACTCACATCCATATATGACTACTGGAAAAACCATAGCTTGGAGTAGATGGACCTGTGTTGACAAAGGAATGTCTCTGCTTTTTAATATGCTGTCTATCATAGTCATAGCTTTTCTTATAGGAACAAGCATATTTTAATTTCATGGCTGCAGTCACCAGCAACAGTGATTTCGGAGCCCAAGAAAATAAAGTCTCTCACTGTTTCCATTGTTTCCCCGTCTATTTGCCATGAAGTGATGGGACCAGATGCTATGATCTTAGTTTTCTGAATGTTGAGTTTTAAGCCAGCTTTTTCACTCTTCCTTTCACTTTCATCAAGAGGCTCTTTAGTTCTTTGCTTTCTACCATAAGGGTGGTGTCATCTGCATACCTGAGGTTATTGATATTTCTCCCAGAAATCTTGATTCCAGCTTGCGCTTCAATCCAGCCCAGCATTTCGCATGATGTACTCTGCATAGAAGTTAAATAAGCAAGGTGACAATATATAGCCTTGACATACTCCTTTTCCGATTGGAGCCAGTCTATTGTTCCTTGTCCAGTTCTAACTGCTGCTTCCTGATCTGCATACAGATTTCTCAGGAGGCAGGAGAGGTGGTCTGGTATTCCCATCTCTTTAAGAATGTTCCACAGTTTCTTGTGATGCATACAGTCAAAGGCTTTGGTGTACTCAATGAAGCAGAGATAGATGTTTTTCTGGAACTCTCTTGCTTTATCTATGATCCAATGGATGTTGGCCATTTGATCTCTAGTTCCTCTGCCTTTTCTAAATCCAGCTTGAACATCTGGAATTCACAGTTCACGTACTGTTGAAGCCTGGCTTAGAGAATTCTGAGCATTACTTTGCTAGCGTGTGAAATGAGTGCAATTGTGTGGTAGTTTGAACATTCTTTGGCACATATTACGAATATCAGGAAAGAGAGAACATCAACACAAACTAACGATAGGGGTATGGTACAAGCCCATGACAATAAACAGATAAATTTACCAAATCACTTGATAAAACTTCCATAGATAACTAAGTAGAAATGAAGAAGCTAATCTGCCCTGTATCTTCTAAAGAAACTGAATCTGTAGTTAAAACCTTTCCCACAAAGAAAACTCGAGACCACAGAATTGCTGCCCAATATTTAAGGGGATAAAAACAGTACTAGTTGTAGAACTAACACCCCCCAAAAATATGTCCTTTTCATTGTAGGGGACTGGGATATAAAAGCAGCAAGTCAAGAGATACCTGGAGTAACAGGCAAATTTGGCCTTGGAGTACAAAATGAAGCAGGGCAAAGGTTAACAGAGTTTTGCCAAGAGAACGCACTGGTCATAGCAAACACTCTCCTCCACCAACAAAAAAGACTCTACACACAGCATCACCAGATGGTCAATACCGAAATCAGATTGCAGCCAAAGATGGAGAAGCTCTATTCAGTCAGCAATAATAAGACCAGGAGTTGACTGTGGCTCAGATCATGAACTCCTTATTGTCAAATTCAGATTTAAATTGAAGAAAGTGATGAAAAACATTAGACCATTCAGGTATGACCTAAATCAAATCCCCTATGATTATACAGTGGAAATGACAAATTCAAGGAATTAGATCTGATGGAGTGCCTGAAGAACTATGGATGGAGGTTCATGACATTGTACAGGAGGCAGTGATCAAGACCATCCCTTAGAAAAAGAAATACAAAAGGCAAAATGGTTGTTTGAGGAGGTCTTACAAATAGCTGAGAAAAGAAGAAAAGCTAAAGGCAAAGGAGAAAGGGAAAGATATACCCATTTGAATGCACAGTTCCAAAGAGTAGCAAGGAGAGATAAGAAAGCCTTCCTTCCTAAGTGATCAATGAGAAGAAATAGAGGAAAACAATAGAATGGGAAAGACTAGAGATCTCTTCAAGAAAATTAGAGATACCAAGGGAACATTTCATGCAAAGATGGGCTCAATAAAGGACAGAAATCGTATTGACCTAATAGAAGCTGAAGATAATAAGAATAGGTGGCAAGAATACACAGAAGAAGTATACAAGAACGATCTTCATAAGCCAGATAACCACGATGGTATGATCACTCACCTGGAGCCAGACATCCAAAATGTGAAGTCAAGTGGCCTTAGGAAGCTTCACTATGAACAAAGCTAGTGGAGGTGATGCAATTTCAGTTGAGCTATTTCAAATCCTAAAAGATGATGCTGTGAAAGTGCTACACACAGTAGGGCAGCAAATTTGAAAAACTCAGCAGTGGCCACAGGACTCGAAAAGGTTTCATTCCAATCCTAAAGAAAAGCAATGCCAAAGAATGCTCAAACTACTGCACAATTGCACTCATCTCACATGCTAGCAAAGTAATGCTTAAAATTCTCCAAGCCAGGCTTCAACAATACGTGAACAATGAAATTCCAGATGTTCAAGTTGAATTTAGAAAAGGCAGAGGAACCAGAGGTCAGATTGCCACCATCCATTGAATCATCGAAGGGCAAGAGAATACCAGAAAAACATCCGCTTTATTGACCATGCCAAAGCATTTGACTGTGTGGATCACAAAAAGCTGTGGAACCTTCTTCAAGAGATGGGAATACCAGATCACCTGACCTGCCTCCTGAGAAATCTGTATGCAGATCAGGAAGCAACAGTTAGAACTGGACATGGAAAAACAGACTAGTTCCAAATTGGGAAAGGAGTACGTCAAGGCTGTATATTGTCACCCTGCTTAGTTAGCTTATGTGCAGAGTACATCATGAGAAATATTGGGCTGGATGAATGGGAGAAATATCAATAACTTCAGATATGCAGATGATACCACTTTTGTGGCAGAAAGTGAAGAAGAACTAAAGAACCTCTTGATGAAAGTGAAAGAGGAGAATGAAAAGGTTGGCTTAAAACTCAACATTCAGAAAACTAAGATCATGGCATTCGGTCCTGTCACCTCATGGCAAATAGATGGGGAAACAATGGAAACAGTGAGAGACTTTATTTTGGGGGGCTCCAAAATCACTGCAGCAGTTGACTGAAGTCATGAAACTAAACGCTGCTTTTTCTTTGGAAGAAAAGCTATAACCAACCTAGACAACATATTTGGAGAAGGAAATGGCAACCTACTCCAGTATTCTTGCCTAGAGAATCCCAGGGATGGGGGAGCCTGGTGGGCTGCCGTCTTTGGGGTCACACAGAGTCAGACATGACAGAAGCAACTTAGCGACTTAGCAGACAGCATATTAAAAAGCATAGACATTACTTTGTCAACAAAGGTCCGTCTAGTTAAAGCCATGGTTTTTCCAGTAGTCGTGTATGGATGTGAGAGTTGGATTATAAAGAAAGCTGAGCGCCAAAGAATTGATGCTTTTGAACTGTTGTATTGGAGAATACTCTTGAGAGTCCCTTGGACTGCAAGGAGATCCAACCAGTCCATCCTAAAGGAAATCAGTCCTAAATATTCATTGGAAGGGCTGATGCTAAGGTTGAAACTCCAATACTATGGCCACCTAATGAAAAGAACTGACTCATTGGAAAAGACCCTGATGCTGGGAAAGATTGAAGGCGTGAGGAGAAGGGAACAACCGAGGATAAGATGGTTGGATGGCATCACTGACTCGATGGACACGAGTTTGAGTAAGCTCCGTGTGTTGGTGATGGACAGGGAAGCCTGGAGTGCTGAAGTCCATGGGGTTACAAAGAGTCAGGTACAACTGAGTGGCTGAACTGAACTGAACTCCTTTGTATTTCCTTTAGATTTATTTTCCTTTAAAAAAAACCATAAGTGGTAGATTTTTTTATTTAGATCTTTATTCTCTCATATTATTTAATGATAGAAACATTGCTTTAAACAGTGTTTTTAGCTTCCTTCCTAACACTTTAATGTATATTTATAATTCTTATTAAATTATTTTACAATTTTCATTTTTGATTCACTCATAATTTAGAAATTTTCTATTTGGTATTTCCAAATATTGCAGGTAATTTTTAGCTAAACTCTTTTTGTAATTTTGCATTGAAATCCAGTAGTATCCCTAGAACTTACATTGATTAATTCTTTTTTTTTTTTTAATGTATGATTTGTTACACGGAGCAAAATATGGTCTGTCTTAGTGAAGGGCCCATGTGCACTTGAAGTAATAGATACTGTATTCCTGTTGGGCTCTATAGATGTTAATTAAATCAAGATGGCTGATAGTAATTTTCAGGTCTTCTATCAGGTCTTTCTAATGTTCTGATGTTATACACATTTAGGTGTGTTATGGATTTGGGGCTAATAGATATCTTTATCATTATTTACTTTTCTTATCTATTATTAACTCTATCCTTATCTATTCTTCTTTATTCTGGGGAATATTTCTGTGCTGAAGTTCATTTAATCAGATATTAATCTTACTGTTCCCACTTTCTGTTGATTGTTGTTTAGTTGCTAAGTCGTGCCCAGTTCTTTGTGATCCAATGGACTACAGCCCACCAGGCTCCTCTGTCCATGAGATTTCCCAGGCAAAGAATACTGGAATCAGTTGCTATTTCTTTCTCCAGGGGATCTTCTTCACTCAGGGATTGAACCCACATCTCCTGCTTAGCAGGCAGACTTTTTTACCACTGAGCCCTCAGGAAAACACTTTCTCTTGATTACTGTTAGTTTAATATATAATTTTCCATTCCTTTAATGTCTTTATGTTTGAGACGTATGTTGTGGGATATATATGTGTGTGTATATGTGTTTGTCCAAGTTGACAAATGTGGTTAGTTTTACCTTTTTCCTCTCATGATTGTTTTCTGATTTTTATATCTTAACAGTTCTTTTTAAGTCTATCACATTTGTTATAATTATAGATGTCATTGAATTAAAATCTTCCTTCTTGGTAGCTGTTTTCTATTTGTTCCATCAGGTCATTATTGGATTTTTTTCCACTTTTTTTTTTTTTTTAATTTTTAGTTGTGTCAAGTGACATATAGGCTGTTAGTTCCTTGACCAGGGATCAAACACTTGTACCCTGTATTGGAAATGCAGAGGTTTTTTTTAAATTTAAATTTATTTATTTTAATTGGAGGCTAATTACTTTACAATATCATATTGGTTTTGCCATACATCAACATGAATCTGCCACGGGTGTACACATGTTCCCCATTCCCATCCCCCATCTCTCCTCCCTGCCCCTACCATCCCTCTGGGTCATCCCAGTGCACCAGCCCCAAGCATCCTGTATCCTACATCGAACCTGGACTGGCGATTCATTTCTTATATGATATTATACATGTTTCAATGCCATTCTCCCAAATCATCCCACCCTCCCCCTCTCCCACAGAGTCCAAAAGACTGTTCTATACATCTGTGTCTCTTTTGCTGTCTCACATACAGGGTTATCGTTGCCATCTTTCTAAATTCCATATATATGCATTAGTATACTGTATTGGTGTTTTTCTTTCTGGCTTACTTCACTCTGTATAATAGACTCCAGTTTCATCCACCTCACCAGAACTGATTCAAATGTATTCTTTTTAATGGTTGAGTAATACTCCATTGTGTATATGTACCACAGCTTTCTTATCCATTCATCTGCTGATGGACACCTAGGTTGCTTCCATGTCCTGGCTATTATAAACGGTGCTGCAATGAACATTGGGGTACATGTGTGTCTTTCAATTCTGGTTTCCTCAGTGTGTATGCCCAGCAGTGGGATTGCTGGGTCATATGGCAGTTCTATTTGCAATTTTTAAGGAATCTCCACACTGTTCTCCATAGTGGCTATACTAGTTTGCATTCCCAACAACAGTGTAAGAGGGTTCCGTTTTCTCCACACCCTCTCCAGCATTTATTGCTTGTAGACGTTTGGATCACACCCATTCTGACTGGCGTGAAATGGTACCTCATTGTGGTTTTGATTTGCATTTCTCTGATAATGAGTGATGATGAGCATCTTTTCATGTGTTTGTTAGTCATCTGTATATCTTCTTTGGAGAAATGTCTGTTTAGTTCTTTGGCCCATTTTTTGATTTGGTCATTTATTTTTCTGGAATTGAGCTATAGGAATTGCTTGTACATTTTTGAGATTAATGTCTTTAACAAGTGGTACTGGGAAAACTGGTCAACCACTTGTAAAAGAATGAAACTAGAACACTTTCTAACACTATACACAAAATAAACTCAAAGTGGATTAAAGATCTAAACGTAAGACCAGAAACTATAAAACTCTTAGAGGAGAACATAGGCAAAACACTCTCCGACATAAATCACAGCAGGATCCTCTATGACCCACCTATCAGAATATTGGAAATAAAAGCAAAAATAAACAAATGGGACCTAATTAAACTTAAAAGCTTCTGCACAACAAAAGAAACTCTAAGCAAGGTGAAAAGACAGCCTTCAGAATGGGAGAAAATAATAGCAAATGAAGCAACTGGAAATGCAGAGTCTTAACCACTGAACTGCAAGGGAAATCTATCTGTCATGTTTTCAATGAAACAATTTTAGCATTTCATTTTAACTCTCGTAATCTTTTTACTTACAATTCTTTATAGTTTTTCAGAGTTTTCTTTGTATTTACTTCTTTATTAATCAAAGTGTACCTTCAAATAATATTATAATACTACTTCATTATAGTTTAAACAATTTTCAATATACTCTCAATTATTCCATTGCAACTTTTATGCTATTCTTGTTGCACATGTTAATGATACTTGTGCTTTAAATATACACTGAAGCATAATTATTTTACTTTACAAAGTCAGTTGTTTTTACATGTATTGAAAATTAAGAAAAAAGGACATTTGTAGTTACCCCCACTTATTTCACTTCTAGCACTCTTTGTTTCTTTCTACAGGTCCAGGTTTCTGTCCAATTTCTAAATATCTAAAAGAATTTTCAGTAGTATCAATATTTTCTACAGTCCCAATCTGGCAACAAATTCCTTCTATAATCATTCATAAGTGAAAAAATCTACTATAATCTTTCTCTTTATTTGCCTGTATGTAATACATTTTGTTTCTTTGACTATCTTAAAGATTTTATCTTTCACTTGGGTAGTGATCAGTATATATGTTATGCCTAGATATACTGGGATTATTTGTTTTGTTGTTTTTGGAATTACTGGAGTTTCTTGGGTCTGTGAGATTCTTGTTATTAATTTTGTTAAAGTTATTTATAGTATTTCTTTAATTATTTATTTTGCCCTTTTCTCTCTTCTGGAATTTCAGTTCCATTTAGACTATCCATGATATCACTCTTTTTTCTATTGTACTTTTTTGTTTCTAGCATTTCCAAATGATTATTTCTTACCATTTTCATCTCTGTTAAAATTACTTTGAAAGTCTTCCATTTTTGCCAGAGCCCTTAACATGCAAAGCATAGTCATTTTAAAATCTTAGAGTGTAACTGGCATTTCTACACAGTCACCTTGAATTCCTTTCATATTTCTAAATATTGCTCAAGGTTTGATGTGTGTGTATATATATATATTGCATATATATGTGTATGTATACTTTGTATGTGTATATACATATGTGTATATATTTGCATTCTTATAGAAAAAATGAATGCTCAGAATTAGTGTTGATTATTAATGGTATCAACAAACTTAAACAGCCTATAAATATTATAATCATTAAGCAGTTAGGTACAAATAAAATCTCAATTAGTCCCAATACTCTGATTTATGTAAAGCCAAAGACAAATCATATGTGGAATTAATGAGGTGGCCACTATATATCTACTTAATCTGAATTTAAATTGACAGCACTGTCATCTATTAACTTTAGGAGAAAATAATCAAACACATCAGCAAGCAGTATTGGTCTGAAATCTATTTATATAATTTTGCCTTCTGATTATGGATTATAAATAAGAAATTTAACTGTAAAATGAACTTTAATAAGTCAAATATGTTTGATTTGATTATGAACCTTGATTTAAACCAGTTTCCTAGTGATGAATTCACCACACATTTTATATTTTTCTGACTTAATTGGGGAAAGTAAAATTGCTCCCAATATTGGAATCAGACTTCCTTCTGAAGGTAACAACATTTGTTGCAGTTCTTTATCTCAATTACCAGAGAAACACTCACAGAGAATATATTTACAATTCCATTTTTATCTCTCAAAATACTAAATGTTATCTTTAAACGTACAGCCTTATGCTTGAAAGATTATGCTTTATCTTTCATACAAGTCTGGAAGGATTAAGATGAAACCTTTTATTCTTTAGCATATTTCCTATCTAGTATATATGGCCAGTGAAATTTAAAAGCAGTAGCATGTTAATAATATTCTGTTTTGAATTTTAGAATTAAATCTTCAAGTAGTTTTTGCATTTTTCTTTAAGGTCATCTAGCAATATCCAGGGAGCTTCATACTCCAGAGTCAAATATTTAATTCTAATATAGTACTTTGCAATTGACCTTAAGTATACCACTTACCTTTTCTACTTCAGATCTTTTTCTCTAGGAGAAAGAAATAAATTTTATTATGGTAATTAAGTTTTTGTTAAGGATCTCTGGAAGGCACGGCTATGTAAAACATGTACATTTTGGCCTTTATATTAAACTGCTATAATGATCACTGATTTTTATGACCTTTAACTTTAATGGATTAAAATTAAATGTAGGCAAGAGAACATTAATACTATCATTTCAAAATATTATTTGCCAAGTTATGTGGAGTGTTCTCACATAATAATTCACAGTCCCTTCAATGAACATGGAAAACTTTATTTTTACTACCGATGAAGCTCTAAATGTGAATGAGGACACTGCTTTTACAGACTATTAACAGTCTAAATATGAACAAGAGTTCCTGAGTATCACCTCAGATTTCACCATCTTGTCCAACTCGGGAGATTTAGAGTAAGCCTATAAAAGTATGATATGTGAAAACTTTATCATCTTAGTATAAACTCCATAACTATTCTGAACAAAGATTCATTAAGACCATAATAGGAGCTGCAAGATGTCTCAGATGCTAAAAGATAAGGTAACTGAAAAAGTATCCTCAATGGCATCCCACTCCAGTAGTCTTGCCTGGGAAATCCCATGGACAGAGGAGCCTGATGGGCTGCAGTCCATGGGGCCGCTAAGAGTTGGACTCTACTGAGCAACTTCACTTTCACTTTCCACTTTCATGCATTGGAGAAGGAAATGGCAACCCACTCCAGCGTTCTTGCCTGGAGAATCCCAGGGACGGGGGAGCCTGGTGGGCTGCCGTCTATGGGGTTGCACAGAGTCGGACACGACTGAAGCGACTTAGCAGCAGCAGCAGAGTAAAAAGAATTAAAGGAGTCAAGGGCAAATTTGAGAGAGTTCTTCCTGCTACAAAAGTTTTGCAGCATTATCCTTATCTCTGAATCCTAAACACTGTCCTTCTAGCATAACCAATAATACTCATACAGGCAATAATACTAGTTATGGCTTGCACTTATGATGTATATTCAGCTTATACATCTTACTATCATGACCCTTCATCCCCCACCCAACATCTCTGAAACACAAGAATTTCAATTTTGAAACTATTTTGTAGGTAGGAAATAGAAGCCCAAAGGACAAGTTACTTGCTCACATTCGCTCAGTTAGGATCTAAACATACTGCTCTCTTTTACAGTATCACATTTTATTTTAAAATTGAAATAGAGGTAGTGGGGAAAAGTATGTCCTCTGTCTTCAACAATTAAAATTCCACTTCTGCACTGTACTCATCATCATTTTCCCTCTTTTACAAACAAGAGGGAACAATTGTTGACTTCTTCAAGAAGTCATTGACATTTGACAAATAGTCTGACATAAATGAGCAAAAACACTTTCACTTTTCATTGACATTTACTCATTCATTTATTCATTTTATTTTATTTTTTTTTGGCCCAATGGCACATGGGATCTTAGTTCTCTGACTGGGAATTGAACCCCAGGCCCTCAGCAGTGAAACCACAGATTCCTAACCACTGAACAGCCAGAGAATTCCCAGGGAGCCATTGACATTCACCTCATTCACGCTTGCAGCTACCAAAATACTGCTATTTCTTTCTTTGAAACATCTATTAAATATGCCCTTTTCTCTTTAATTCCATCATAGTAATTCATATACCAATCTCAGAACAGCATAATAGTCTCTCTTTGCCTCTAGCTTCAAACTCATAATCCTGCCAGCTAAGTCTTTTAAAAATAAAACATTCAGCAAATGCCCCCAAAGACTGAATATAAAGAAAATCTCCAAGATTCCTAGTATCATTTAGGCCTTCATTATTGTATCTCTCATGTAAATTAGTGACGTTAGCTCATGATCTCCAATTTTGTTCCCTTTTAATATACCAGCCACTCTGTTTCTATAGTAACCGTATTGAAAGGCAAATTTGGCCATGCTTTTCCCCCTTATACCAGTAATTTAGTAACTCCCAAGAAAAAGATATGCAAGAAGGCAAGGTGGTTGTCTGAAGAGGCCTACAGATAGCTTAAGAAAAGAAGAGAAATCAAAGGCAAAGGAGAAAGAGAAAGATGCCACTCAGCTGAATCCAGAGTTCCAGAGAATAGCAAGAAGAGATTAAAAAAGCCTTCTATAGTGAACAATGCAAAGAAATAGAAGGGAAAAAATAGAATAGGAAAGACTAGAGATCTCTTGGGGCTTCTCAGGTGGTGCTAGTGGTGAAGAATCTGCCTGCTAAAGTAGGAGATGCAAAAGACAGTTTCGATTCTTGAGTCGGGAAGATACCCTTGAGTCAGAAACAGCAATCCACTTCAATATTCTTGCCTGGGAGATCTCATGAACAGAGGAGCCTGGTGGGCTACAGTCTGTGAGGTTGCAAAGTCATACATGACTGACTGACAGTATGTGTGTCAGTCTAAGAATACTAGGAGTACACATACATACTATGAGATCTCGTCAAGAAAGTTGGACATACCAAGGCAACATTTTATGCAAAGATGGGGACAATAAAGGAAAGACCTAATAGAAGCAGAAGAGATTAAGAATAGGTGGCAAGAATACACAGAAAACCATACAAAAAAACAGCTTAATGAACCAGATAATGATGATGGTGTATCGCTCATCTAGAGCCAAACATCCTGGAATGTAAAGTCAAGTGGGCCTTAGGAAGCATTACTATGAAAAAAGCAAGTGGAGATGATGTAATTCCAGTTGAGCTATTTCAAATCCTAAAAGTGAAAAAAAAGTGATGCTGTGAAAGTGCTGAACTCAATATGCCTACAAATGTAGAAACCTCAGCAGTGGCCACAGAACTTGAAAAGATGAGTTTTCATTCCAATCCCAGAGAAAAATCATCCCAAAGAATGTTCAAACTACTGCACAATTGCATTCATTTCACATGCTAACAAGATAAAGCTCAAAATCCTTCAATCTAGACTTCAACAGTACGTGAACTGAGAACTTCCAGATGTACAAGTTGGATTTAGAAATGGCAGAGAAACCAGAGATCAGATTGCCAACATCTGCTGGATCATAGAAAAAGCAAGGAAGTTACAAACACACACACCCACACACACACACACCCCCACACACCCACCGACCTACCCACCATCTACTTCTGCTTCATTGATTATACTAGAGCCTCTTTGTGGCTCACAACAAATTGTGGAAAATTCTAAAAGAGATAAGAATACCAGACTACCTTACCTGCCTTCTAAGAAACCTGTATGCAGGACAAGAATCAACAATTAGAACCTTACAGGGAACTATAGACTGGTTCAAAATTGGAAAAGGAGTATGTCAAGGCTGTATATTGTCACTCTGCTTATTTAACTTCTACACAGACTACATCATGTAAAATGTTGGAATGGATGAATCACAAGCTGAAATTAAGATTGCCAGGAGAAATATCAACAACCTCAGATACGCAAATGATACCACTCTAATGGCAGAAAGTGAAGAGGAACTACAGAGCCTCTTGATGAGGGTGAAAAAGGAGAGTGAAAAAGCTGGCTTAAATCTCAACATTCAAAAACCTAAGATCATGGCATCTGGTCCCATCACTTCATGGCAAATAGATGGGGATAAAGTGGAAATGGTGACAAATTTTGTATTCTTGGGCTCCAAAATCACTGTGGGCTTGGACTGCGGCCATGAAATTAAAAGACATTTACTCCTTGGAAGGAAGGCTATGACAAATCTAGACAGTGTATTTAAAAGCGGAGACATCACTTTGTTGACTAAGGTTCAAATAGTCAAAGCTATGGTTTTTCCAGTACTCATGTACAGATGTCAGAGTTGGACCATAAAGAAGGCTGAGCACCAAAGAATTGATGCTTTTGAGCTATGGTGCTGGAGAGTACTCATGAGAGTCCCTTGGACAGCAAACCAGTCCATCCTAAGAGAAATCATCCCTGTATATTCATTGGAAGGACTGATGCTGAAGTTGAAGCTCCAATACTTTGGTCACCTGATACAAATAGCCAACTCATTGGAAAAGACCTTGATGCTGTGAAAGATTGAAGGCAGGAGAAGAGGACAACAGAATATGAGATGGTTGGATGACATTACTGACTCAATGGATATAAGTTTGAGCAAACTCTGGGAGACAGTGAAAGACAGGGAAGTTTGAAGATTGCTTTCATGGGGTCACAGAGAGTTGGACATAACTTAGTGACTGAACAACAATGTCCAAACATTAAAGGTTAAATCTAGACATTTTGCATGGTGACAGGGACCCTGTTATCCTGTTAGCCATTTCATAATAGTTGATTTTTCCTCAAAACTCATTTGCTGTCTGCTAACATTATATGGTGATTACAACCTCTGTGCATTTTCTCATGGTGATTTCTTATCCAAGAATCTTCTATACTACTCTTTTTCCCACTTGTACTTCCTCTCTCTTTCCTCCTCCTTATACACTTCTCATTTTTTAGGGTGCAGCTTAAGATCCATCTACTAAATAAAGCATTTCTTTCCTTATTCCCATAATGCAGATGGGATTGAATTTTTTTGTATTAAGGTCAAGTTAATTTACATTAAATTACCCATTTTATTTGTACAATTTAGTGGCATTTAATACATTCACAATATTATGCAATCATAATTTATATGAACATCAAAGGTATTTTCATCATTCCCTAAAAAAGTCATTGAACTTGAACAATTGGTGTCATATCTAAGAATCTGTAAACAAACCCAAAGTCATGAAGATTTACCCTGATGTTCTAAGAATTTGTAGTTTTATCTGTTAAATGTAGCTCTGTGATCTCTTTTGAGTTAATTTTGTTATATGATGTGCGATAGGAATCCAGCTTCATTCTTTTATATGTGAATATTCAGTTGCCCCATCACCATTTGTTAGACTATCTTTTCCTTATTGAATAGTTTTGGCACCACTGTTTCCTTGGACATGAGTTTGAGTGAACTCCGGGAGTTGGTGATGGACAGGAAGGCCTGGCGTGCTGTGATTCATGGGGTCGCAAAGAGTCAGACACGACTGAGCGACTGAACTGAACTGAGGTTTTTAAATATAACAAATTATGTCATCTGCAAATAGTTTTACTCTCTCTACTTTGATGAATTTTATTTCTTTCTCTTGCCTAATTCTCTGGCTGACTAGAACTACCAGTACAACAATGAATAGAAGCAATCAAAGTGGGGTATCCTTATATTTATCCTGATTTTAGTGAGTCTTTCAGTTTTTCAATATTGAGCAATATTAAATACAAACTTTCCTTAAGTACCCTGAGACTGAGGAAATTATCTTCTAGGCCTAGTATGATTACTGTTTTTATTATAATGCATGTCAGATATTTTCAGATGATTTTTCTGGAATAATTATTGTGATGCCTAAATTTTTGGTCAAATGGACTTGTCTAAGCAGTTCCCAGGTAGTTGATAAACATTATTTCTAGGTGTGTTTGTCAGAATGTCTCTGAGAGATTAGCATTTGAACCAGTGGACTAAGGAAGAAATAATGCCCTCATCAAGGTGGGAGAGCATTGTCCAATCTTCTGAGGTCCTGAATAGAACAAAAAGGAGGAGGAAGGATGAATTTACATTCTGTTTGAGCTGAAATATACAGCTCCTCCTGCACTCAGACAGTGGCTCTCCTGATTTTTGGTCATTTGAATTCAGACCTGGACTTACATTGTTGATTCCCCCTCGTTCCCCAGTTCTCAGGTCTTCACACTCAGATTGTTATATCTTTACCTTTCCTGGTTTTCCACCCTTTGGATAGCAGGTCACGAGACTCTTCAGTCTTCAAAACCATGTGAACCAATTCTTATAAATTCTTCACAATATATAGCCTACTGATTGTTTTTCTGGAGAACTCTGAGATAATCGTGTTTTATTGGTTTTTTTACCTCTTTCTATTAATGCAGTGTATTGATGTTTCTTTTTTATTATAGTATACACTTTTATAGTATACCATTTCAATTATTTTGTTATTTTAAATGTATATTTAGCTATTTTCTTAGTTGTTATCTTGGAGACTATATTTGACTTCTTAAACTTAAAACAATCGAATTTGAATCAACACTACTTTAGCTTCAGTGAATACATAAACTTTGCTCCTGTATAGTTCCTTTCCTCCACATTTATGTTGTCAAAATCATTATACCTTTATGAATTGTGTGTCCTTTAACACCTTTTAACATAAATTTGTAAATATTGTTTTGTGCATTTGTCCTTTAAATGATACTGTGAAGAAAAGGAGTTAAAAACCAAAAATTCAGTAATACTGGCTTTAGAATTTACTTATTGTAGTTACTTTTACTGCTGCTCTTTATTTCTTCATTTGCCATCTAGTGTCCTTTTATTCCTGAAAAATTTTCTTTAACAGTTATAAATAGGTCTAGTGGGGAAAAGACACTCAACTTTTGTTTACCTAGGAATGACAATTTTTTCTTCAAATCTTGAGGATAACTTTTTCATACTTCCTTCACTCATTGCTGCTGCTGCTGCTGCTAAGTCGCTTCAGTTATGTCCAACCCCATAGACGGCAGCCCACCAGGCTCCCCCATCCCTGGGATTCTCCAGGCAAGAACACTGGAGTGGGTTGCCATTTCCTTCTCCAATGCAGGCATGCATACAAAATCGCTTCAGTCATGTCCGACTCTGTGAGACCCCATGGACAGCAGCCCACCAGGCTCCTCTGTCTACGGAATTCTCATTGGGTGCCCCTTAACATAAATTTGTAAATACTGTTTTGTGCATTTGTCTGGCCTCCTTGGTTTCTGCTAAAAATAATTAGCTGTTGATCTCTTTGAGAATTCATTATATGTGATTTGTCACTTTCTTTTGCTGATTTCAAGATTGTCTTTTGGTATTTTTTTTTCTGTATCATTTGTTCTCTGTTGTATGTAGTTTGTAAAGTCTATTTTTTTA